>NW_027506921.1:802267-878621 GCF_052324685.1 Brachyhypopomus gauderio | reverse complement strand
TGTCGAGTGCGCATGTGTAGGTCCCGTCTGTCTGTTTGTGCACCGTTTTTGTTTGCTTGTCTAGTCTTTGCATGTGTGTTGTGTCCTAGCGTGTTGTCAACTGTTTGCGTGTAATTCCACGCATGCTCCTCCCCGTGAATGTGTGTTTGGGGGGGGACCGGCTGTGGTCCCGTGCCATGGGGTGTGGCATGGAGGGCGTCGCTCCTGAGGGAGGCCCTGAATAGGGTAGGGCGCGTTTGTGGTGTGTGTGTGTGTGTGTGTGTGTGTGTGTGTGCGCGTGCTGTTCTCTGTGCAGGTGCTTCTCCTTGGCGGTGTTCCTGGACCTTGTGGGGGTCTCCACCTGGCAGGAGCCCTCTTGTGTTGTGGGGTGACCGGAGCCCGGTCATGAAGAGCCCCTCCCTAGAGGGCTGGGGCCCCCGGATGTTTGGGGACCATGGGGCTCCGGTCTGAAAAGCTCCTGCTGAGGAGGGAGATCCTCCCTCCTGCCCGGGGTGACCAGGAGGCCCTTGGGGCTGCTCCCTAGCCCGTTTTGGGGGTGCTCTGGGCATCGGTCTCTGGCGCTCCTGGGTTGGGTGGAGGAGTCCACCTTGCGAGGAGAGGCCCCGGGAGGGGTTGGCTTCCCAGGAGGCTGGGGTGACCCCTAGCAGAAGGCAGGGGTCAGCTCTGGGAGGAGGTAGGTCCAGGAGGTGAAGTAGCCACGCCTTGGAGAGGTAGCCTGCACACACACACACATACACGAGGGACGAGAGAGGAGCTGTAGCCCCTCGTCCTCACACCTGTGGGGCTCACCGGCTGAAGGCCGGTTAGGGCGTGAGGGCCCTGTGACCGACTGGGGCGTGGTTTTGTGTTAACGGCCCGGTCGGTCCAGGGTCCCGCCCGGGGAGGCGAGCTGAGTAATGAGTGTTTTTGTGTTTCAGCTCCCGGACTCAGGAGGTGTCCATGCCTGTCCCTGCCTTCCTGCCCCTTCGTGTTTTGTGTGCAGCCGCTGTGTGCCACACACCCAGTGGAGGGGAGTGCGGCTTGGTGGGGGGGGTCTGTCACGGTGAGGCGGCCCTCTACCGGCCGCCTCTGTCCACAGCGGCTGTTGTTGTTGTTGTTGTTTGGTGACGTCATGTGCGTCCCTCAGGTATGCAGAGCCCGTGATCCGTCTCACCTGAGGGTCGTTTGTTTGCCTATATATGTCTTGTCTTTGTACCAGTTGACCGCTGCTCATTATATCCTTAATTTGGAGATATTGCACGGGTTTTAGGTTTGCACACTTTCTATTAAACCATCAGTTTTCCCTGAGACTTGGCGTGATCGCTTCCTTTTAGTTGCTCACCCCCGCCCGTCACAATTATTATCATAACTATTATTATAAACTGTTATGGAAGCAGTGGTGGATAATGTAATTGTAATGACAATATAGCCATTATTTTACTTTATTATTATTCTACTTTACAATGTTATTTTATTATATTTTACCATTGTATGTACCTTATGCTTTGGCAATACAAATGTACATATTTGTCATGCCAATAAAGCGCCATTGAATTGGATTGAATTGGATTAGAATGTGGAACATAACACTTCTTACACTGCCCTGATGTCATAATAATGACACATATGAGGATCATTCCATGTACACTATAATTTCAGATCAGATTGTGTAGTGTGACGCAACTGACCATGTTTGCCAAAATGAAGTGTCTCTGGTGTTGGTGTGCAGGGGGAATCCAGGACGAGTCAACAGACACAGACATGAACAAGGAGTCCAGAAGAGAAATCAAACTAAAAGCTAAAAGAAAAGCAAAAGAGGAGACAGAAAACATCATTCCCTTGAGTGAGTGAATGAGTACAATGTTAACAACTTATTTTGTGGCATGTATAGGGACTTATTTAAGGTATTTTTCTTTGAACACAGTTCAGTAAAGCTCAGTATCAGTAAGGTTCATGTAAATGGTTTATTCACTGTGTATCTTTATGCTTGTAGCAGTACTGAAAGTCTTTCCCTTTAGAAAATCATTAATAAATTGCAATAATTAGAATTCACAGGAAACAAACACAGTTACATGTTACTCCTAGGTAGCGTTAAGTAACTTTGGAGTTCATTATTATGGGTCAGGGGCTGTACTGTGATACTGATCACATCACCCTGGTAAAACCTCTATTAATGTCAATACCAGAAAAACAAGCATCAACACAGCTCAACTGAAAAACATTCATCTGACATTCTCATGTAAAATTGATTAGTGTATGTTGAAGAAATTTTTTTTTGTTGTTGCAGAAGCTCCTGTGACCGATGATCTGGATAAGATGATCGATGATCTCTTCCACTTTCTCCAGGACTATTCTTCTGACCTTCCACCTCTAGGTGATCAAGAGACATTCATACAAAATCCCATACTGAAAACACATTTGCTAATTTACTGACATCAACTTGTTCAATACTTATTAATATCAATACCATAGAAGTTTACATTAACACATCAGCATCAGTACGATTCATGTAAATGGTTTATTCACTGTGTATCTTTATGCTTGTAGCAGTACTGGAAGTCTTTTCCTTTTGAAAATCATTAATAAATTGCAATAATCAGAATTCACAGGAAACAAACACAGTTACTCCTAGGTAGCGTTAAGTAACTTTGGAGTTTATTGCTAGAGCCATTAAGTGAAAAATAAGAGAAAAAGAAACAGAAAATAGGTCTGTTCTATAGGATTTCTCTTTTCTTTCTATTTTTGTTGTTATTTTTGTCTGTTTTGTTCTTGTCTTTGTTCTTTTTTGTATTTCTCTGTAAAGCATCCTTGGGTACTTTGAAAGGCGCTATATAAGTGGAAATTATTATTATTATTATTATTATGGGTCAGGGGCTGTACTGTGATACTGATCACATCACCCTGGTAAAACCCCTATTAATGTCAATACCAGAAAAACAAGCATAAAAACAGCTCAAATTAAAAACATTCATCTGACATTCTCATGTAAAATTAGAGTATGTTGAAAAAAAAAATTTTGTTGTTGCAGAAACACCTGTTCTGGACTTTTCTTCTCATCTTCCACCTCTAGGTGATCAAGAAACATTCATACAAAAAACACATTTGCTAATTTACTGAAGTTTACATTAACACAGATCAGCTGAAAAATATTCACCTGTTATTACCACACAATATTTAATAAGGGCTTCTTGAAAAAAATTGTTTTGCAGAAGGAACTATGAAATATGTGTTCTCGACATCTGTCAGGAACCCTCACAGGCTCCCTTGGACAAGACTGAGGTCTCTTGCACCCTGCATGTAGGTGACCAAGAGACATTCATACAGAATCCTATGCTGATTACACGTTTGCTAATTTACTGACATCAACCTGTTCAATAGCTAGTAATATAAATAAGAGAGACTCTTACATTTACAGAAATCAGCTGAAAAATATTAACCTGTTATTACCATTTAATATTTAATAAGGGCGTGTTGAAAAAAAATCTTTTTTTTTGCAGAAGGAACTTTGAAAGGAACTCTCAACGAGTCCTGTCAGGAGATCTTGCAACTCACCTCTAGCCTGTTCCTGTGTCTTCATGTTGTTGTTGTTGTTGTGGTGTTTGTCCCTCAGGTGGGCGGAGCCCGCGATCCGTCTCACAGTCTTGTTGTTGTTGTTGTTGTGGTGTTTGTCCCTCAAGTTGGCGGAGCCCGTGATCCGTCTCACAGTCGTGTTTTTGTTGTTGTTGTGGTGTTTGTCCCTCAGGTGGGCGGAGCCCGCGATCCGTCTCACCTGAGGGTCGTTTGTTTGTCTATGTATGTCTTGTCTTTGTACCAGTTGACCGCTGGTTATTATACCCTTAATTTTGAACAAGTCACGGGTTTTTGGTTTACGCACTTATTCTATTAAACCATACATTTTCCCTAAGACTTGGCGTGATCGTTTCCTTTTTGTTTCACTCACCCTGCCCGTCACACATGCAAGTCTGTCAACATCGACTTTTCATCATCAGTTTAGGCTCCCATAATCCCTCATGTTCTGTTTTTACAATATAAAATATACAAATATATGCCTGTTCAGTTGTCTAGTCCGTGGGGTTAGTGTTGAAAACACAGCTTGTGGTCTTAGCAGCCTAGGAGGAGGCCGACAGAGTCCGGCTCTCTCAGAGCACTGTGAGGTTGTGGCAGGTCTTGGACTTTTGTCGGAAGGCCATCTTCTTGTTCTTCCGGGCAACCATGTGGCCCAGGAAGCATTTGGCCTTTTTGCTGACTGCCCTCTGTGTGGGGTGGGGGGTAACAAAAAGTGAACAGGAGGGGGAGAAGGTGGGGTGGACACATGAGAATCACAAGTGCAGGTTAAAGGTACAGGGTTCCCACACCTTGGTTAACATAAAATTCAAGGACCTTTCAATGACTTTCCAGGACCAACTTCCTCAAATTCAAGGACTGCACCTGCCAGCATTTACCTACTCTTACCCCTGAATATGTTATCAAAAAACGATGTTAATACAACGCAAATTCAAAAGACTGAATGTCATTTCAAGCCATGCATCCTGAAATTTTTTGTGCATGACATTAAGCGCTGATTCTACGAAAACTTCACTCACACTCAACATGACTGGCAATTTAGCGATGCACATCTGAGATGACGACATTCACGTAAAATGGCTATAGTTGTTGAAGGATCAACAACTACCTACAGGAAACACTTGCTTTCGGTGCTGAACAAACAAACAAATTTCTCTACAGGAGAATGACCAAACTTTGCCAAGTAAAAGTCAGCATAAGCCCTGTGCAAAATAATGACATGTTGACAGTAGACAAATAATAATAATAATAACAATAATACACATATGCATATACACATACAGTACATACATAAAACAGAGGAGCAAAGCCATATAATGAGATCAAGGACCGTCAAGGACGGCTGTCTTTTATGCCTGTTTTCAAAAACTTTCCAGGGCCTTGAACTTATTTTTTCAGATTCACAAACTTTCAAGGATTTCAAGGACCCGTGGGAACCCTGGTTCATGGTCAGCCACTGGTCAGTGTTCATCCACACCGTCCCCTCAAAAGCCCTCAATGTCTAAAATACAGTAAATAGTACAGGAAGAGGTGCCTTACACAATCACCAACTATAACAGCCTAAAATGTGGTTAGAAATGAGGGGGAGAGACAAGTAATTTTTTTTTTACCTTATTTTCAGTAGTTTTTAGCACTTTGAGTTGCATGTATGTATGAAAGGTGCTATACAAATAAAGATTATTATTACAGTGGTACCTCGAGATACGAGCTGCTCTATATACGAGCGATCCAAGATACGAGCACCGAGACGAGCAAAATTTCTGTTCGACACCCGAGTGCACGCTCGAGATACGAGCATGAACCACTAGGTGGCAGTACAGTACTATATGGAAAAAAAGAAATAATTAATCAGCTCAAAGACACACTCAAACGCTTTTCTTTTTCACCCTCCCCCACAACCTTAGGTTCAAAAACACAAACATACCTGTATGTGCGGAGATGACGTCATTTAGCGCGTTCTAGCAGCCAATAGCGTTTTTTAAATTTTAAACACATCCAGCAGAACAATGAACTGATGGTTCACACCATCACCCCCCCCCTCACCCGTCTACCTATAAGTGGCTGCATGTACATAACAAAGGGTGGCCTAATGGAATGCAAATATCCCCAGAACTGCCCCCTGGTGGAGACCAGGTGGAAAAAGTGTGGAATGAAAATGCTGGGACTCCTAGTGTTAAAACTACATTCCCAGAGATTGATGCTATGGCTTTGAAATTGGTACCAAACGATAGGTAATAACATTTTCATTTATCTGGTATAAAACACATAGACACTATGTACATTTCAACTATATTTAATGCAAAAACATACATATTTTTGATGCTTGGAAAGGATGACATCGTATGATACATGACCAGTGTTGGGAACGTTACTTTAAAAAAGTAATTAGTTATAGTTACTCACTACTTGTTCAAAAACGTAACTGAGTTAGTAACTGAATTACTCTATAATACAAGTAACTCGTTACCAGGGAAAGTAACTATTTGCATTACAGTTAAAAAAAAGTTATATGCCAATGAATAAGGATTTTTTGAAAAAGCAGTTTTCACAGTCAGTTGAAATGAGTATTTATTGCACATCAACAGACCAGTGCAGGATAAAATCCTTTAAAACCCCAAATCTTTGTAAATAATAATAATAATAAAAAGCAAAAGTAAACAGTTACACTATATAAAGTGCATTTAAATCAAATATCAAATATATTTGTATAGCGCTTTTCACAACATATGTTGTCACAAAGCGCTTTACAGTATTTACAAAGTTAACAATACTATGGGTCCAAATCCCTTATGAGCAAGCCAAAGGCGACAGTGGCAAGGAAAAACTCCCTAGATGGTGGGGAATAGGAAGAAACCTTGGGAGGACCAAGACTCAAAAGGGAACCCATCGTCCATTGGGCGGCCCGTTAACACACAAATTACACAAAAACAAATTATACAGACTAATACACAAGTTACAAATAAATCACACAATCAGGCTAAGTATAAGGTAACTAGAATGAAAGTTCTGGGTGCTGATATTGTCAATGTAAATGTCTTATGATGAACGCCAGGTTTTCATTCCATGTCGGAGCGATGATACTGGAATTGTAGGCTCCAACTGCAGTGTTACTCCCCAAGTGAACCTCGGAGAAGAAAGATATGTGATGTGGTAAATATGTAACAGATTATTCAAAGGCCAAACTACATCTATTTACATATTTACATTGACATCTATCAAATTAAATTAAATTCTCTCAACCTGAAACAACTGGATTGTTCAGAACAGAAGTAAACTTAAGAATAAAACCTCTATTCTTAAATAAATCAAATACCCAGTCTGGTAAACATTCAGGAACTTCAAGTATTTTCTTAAATAATGTTTATATCGCCACCTTGAAAAATGATAATTTTTCTTCGGCTTGCTTCTGACTCGCTATTTCTGTCTCTTCTCCGTTTTTGTCGTGTCACTGGTGTGCTTTGGCGCGCGTGTAAAAACACTGGCTCGGATTGGCTACCATAACGCTGCCTTAGCCTTGTTAAGTTAAACAGGTGTTACACCGAGGACTGTGACCTATCGAGATCTGTTACTCCTCACTAGCCTGGGCAGTGGTCCGCTCGCATTACTGTTAGTATATCAATATATAGTAACGCACCGCTTTTAATGACCAGTAACGTCAACGGCGTTGTAACGACAGGAAAAGTAATTAATTATATTATCCCGTTACTGACAAAATGACGCCGTTATCGCAACACTGTACATGACTATCTCAAAAATGTTACTCTATTGTACATATATCACAATGATCACACATTACATTGAGAAATAGGTTTGAACCAACTAAGCTTTATATCTTAATTTAAGATTGTGAACTGCTGAGATCGTGGCATCTGTAAGACATCTGCACAGCGGGAAAGTGGTCAGCGATACAAGTGAACAGGACGAACCAACAGAGAAGAGAAGAAAGGTGGAGAAATCTCCTGCCACAAGGTGTTCCAGTCATGTGTATCTCATTGGGCAGCCCAGCTCCAGCATCAGTGGCTGTCAACTTCCTACTAATCGCCAGGTGTATCGCCATTCTGGAGTATGGCAAGGATTAAAACACTTACTAGACCAAATGCAGTCAATCACTCATTGCAGTTCCTTTCTCTTCCTCTGTTGTGTTGTCTCTTCTCTTGTTTTTGACTATTTTCCTGTATTTCTCATGGAGGATCATGAAGTGATTGACTGCATTTGGTCTAGTGTTTTAATCCTTGCCATACTCCAGAATGGCAAAACAACATCCAGTGTATCATGGGCTAGAGAACTATTGTCACTGTACAAGCCAACCTAGAAAATCCTGAAGCTACTGGATTACTGAAGGTTTGCCTACCGCTTCAGACTCTGTGTCCCAGCGACAACAGAGGTCTACGAATGGCTGCTTTTGAACCGTCCCTTCACCAGTCGGTGTCTGTGACATGGCGGGCAGAAAGCCCCGCCTTTGTCGCTCTCTGGCAGTTTGTCCCGGAGAGCAACGATGCCGTCCACCCTCTGCTATGTCACAAAAGCCTGGTGACGCAGCTCCACCGGACCGTCAGCCACGTCGACCACGCGATGATGGCCTTGAACGCCGTCGGGTCCCAGACTCTCCTGGGAATTAAAGAAAGAGAAATACAGATATTTCTGTATCCTAATCGTCAGGACATCACCCCTCCTTCCCCTCTGTCTTGCCAGCAATCAGCAGGACCAAACATCACCCTTTATTATGTTAATTAACAGAGCAAGAATGAGGCAGCAGCTCTGTGGTGCACCCAGAAAGTCTAATACTACCGCTACTAATATCCTCTGTAAATATATAGCACATGTATTTGTTTGATACTCTCATTGGCTTTATTGGGTATTTTCTGTCTAGAATAGATTCAAACAATTTTTTCCCCAATTATTTAGCAGATAGATAGATAGATAGATAGATAGATAGATAGATAAATAGATAGATAGATAGATAGATAGATAGATAGATAGATAGAGAGAGAGAGAGAGAGAGAGAGAGACAGAGAGAGACAGAGAGAGTACTTGGTGAAGCCAATTAGCACCGCCATGATAATGCTAATTTCCGGTACCATTCGTATGGGATTTCCAATATAACATTAGCATCGAGCTAATTGTCGGCCGAGAGTGAAGTCAAATCTTTGATATATTATCATTTCTTTCATTTGATTATTAATGAAACTAATGGTATAAATAAAAAAGCGACCTTATTGATAGATGTTGTACTTGGTGTTTTAGAAAGCCAATTAGCATCGCCATGATAATGCTAATTTCCGCTAGCATTGGTATGGGATTTCCAATATAACATTAGCATCGAGCTAATTGTCGGCCGAGAGTGAAGTCAAATCTTTGATATATTATCATTTCCTTCATTTGATTATTAATGAAACGAATAGTATATTTTTTATTAAATTGAATTATCAATGTATCTTTACCTTATAAAGGATTAAATGTCCACTCCAAGAGGATTTGATGTCTTCAAATGTATTTTTTGTTTTAAGCATAATTGGTTGTCCTGTAGGTCAGTGGATAAGGTGTTGGGCGACAGGCCACTCAGTGCAGGATTCAAACCCCACTGTGACCTCCTGATCCTGGCTAATAGCCGGTATGCCTTGGTTGAGGGGGGACTGGCCCGAACCAAGCCAACGCTACAGGAAAACCTTTTCTTCATTACTACTAATGGTTTACATTAGACAAACAGCCTGCTCGCTCTTTGCTGTTTTAGAAAGCCAATTAGCACCGCCATGATAATGCTAATTTCCGATAGCATTCCTATGGGATTTCCAATATAACGTTAGCATCCAGCTAATTGTCGGCTGAGAGTGAAGTCAAATCTTTGATATATTATCATTTCCTTCATTTGATTATTAATATAAACTAATAGTATATTTTTTATTAAATTGAATTATCAATGTATCTTTACCTTATAAAGGATTAAATGTCCGCCCCAAGAGGATTTGATCATTTTTTATTATTATCAAACAGTGCTCCTTCACTACAAGTACAACTATACACACATAATAAACATATAACAACATATTTAAAACTTGTAAATCCTGTAAAGCTGCTTTGTGACAACATGTGTTGTGGAAAACCAAAATATATTTCATTGGATTTGATTTGATATTTACATTTTTTTAATTATGTACAACTATTTACTACAGGGCAGGTGGGGCGTTTGGCTCACTAGACCTGTTCAAAAAACTACTTTTTCATTAACACTAATCTTTGGAGGACAACTTTTATTTTTATGTAAGAATCAAAAGAAAACAATTCTGTAAAATACAGTACAGTAGTAATAAAAATAATTGGGGTTAGGTGGGCCATACAGCAAAAAGAGGAGGCGAGAAAAGAGGGTCAGTGTTCAGTGTTCATCAGGGTTCCCACACCTTGGTTAACATAAAATTCAAGGACCTTTCAATGACTTTCCAGATCCAACTTCCTCAAATTCAAGGACTGCACCTGCCAGCATTTACCTACTCTTACCCCTGAATATGTTATCAAAAAACGATGTTAATACAACGCAAATTCAAAAGACTGAATGTCATTTCAAGCCATGCATCCTGAAATTTTTTGTGCATGACATTAAGCGCTGATTCTACGAAAACTTCACTCACACTCAACATGACTGGCAAGTTAGCGATGCACATCTGAGATGACGACATTCACGTAAAATGGCTATAGTTGTTGAAGGATCAACAACTACCTACAGGAAATACTTGCTTTCGGTGCTGAACAAACAAACAAATTTCTCTACAGGAGAATGACCAAACTTTGCCAAGTAAAAGTCAGCATAAGCCCTGTGCAAAATAATGACATGTTGACAGTAGACAAATAATAATAATAATAACAATAATACACATATGCATATACACATACAGTACATACATAAAACAGAGGAGCAAAGCCATATAATGAGATCAAGGACCGTCAAGGACGGCTGTCTTTTATGCCTGTTTTCAAAAACTTTCCAGGGCCTTGAACTTATTTTTTCAGATTCACAAACTTTCAAGGATTTCAAGGACCCGTGGGAACCCTGAAGGTAGCTCTGCGGGACTTGAGGGACATTGGTTTGTCATCAGGGGCTAATCTCCGGGAAGAAGCAGTGGCCGTGTTTATTTTGCCGAGTCTACCATGCATCAGTCAGCTAGCGGCGGCTAAACGCTTGCAGCTTTCACCTCAGCTGCCTAGGGAGGGGGGGACATGGGGGCCTATCTTCTCAATCACATGGTTTAAGGAGCGAGCCCCCTGGAAAAGATGATGCGCAACTAACCGTCTACTGACAATTCTCTGGAGCGCCCCAGGTCACTCTTGTTTCCCACCAGGATGACGGGGATGTTTTCCGACTGGTGCGCCCAGCGAAGCTGTATGCGCAGCTCCGAAGCCTTCTCAAAGCTGGACTTGTCCGTCACCGAGTTTACAATGATGTAGGCGTCGCCCATCCACATGCACTGATCCTTCAGCCACTGGCTGTTATCCTGTGGAATGGCACCCGGTTAATACAAAAGGCGCAGAACGCTCTGTGGCGTATCACCAATCCTGTGGTTTTAGGTGGTTGTTATCAGCGAGTGACTCGCTCACCTGTTCCCATATGTCCTACAAAAGCAGATTTGTCTCTTCTTCGTTGACGATGATTGACCTATCATATGTGTTTCCTGATGGGAAGAAGGAAGTAAGAAATAAGAACATTTATTCTGAAGTACTCAGCATCTCTTATCACAGTACCAGAGTCACCTATCCCAGTATCTAGACAGTAGGATTTTGACAAATCATCCATCAATCTGAGCCCTGACCGTGGAGTTTTCCTTTAGAGCCAGTGTATTAATCTTTTACACCCACTCTGCCTGGTGTTTGACTACAACTACCTAAGCTCTATTTGAGTAATGGGTGCAGCTGTGGCTGGCTGGAAATAGCAGAAATCAATACACCTTTACCTGCTCTCCCATATGACCCATTACACTGTCTGTTAGTCAGACCAGATTGTGAGGTCCTTGAATTAGCTTAATCCCATGTCCTTGGAACATGTTCTACTAAAAAGCAAGCATTATCTCGCAACAACAAAAGTGCCCACATTGGCACCAAGACTTTACCTGTCTCCTCTGAGTCGTGACTGTCCTCAACTCCACCAAATATCCTCGCCAGACTCGACTTCCCTACGTTGAGCTCGCCAAGAAGCACAACCTTGTAGGTGTGTCCATGGGAGTCGCTCCCGGAGGAGATGACAGAGTCGGATGAATCAGACACGCAGCTGTCACGGTGCTGCTCCCCGGGACCGTAGGAGGTGCAGCGCGTGAGTGTGGAGAGCTCGGCGCTCTGCACTGAGGGCATGGTGGAGCAGAACTCGCGGTGGTCCACTGGTATGCTCCTCCGGTGTAAACTCTGCAGGTTGAAGGGAGGAAAGGGTATACTTCCTCTCCTTTTATCCATGTTCCGCAACTTGTCTCCTTTGTTCAAAGTCATGATTATAATATAAGCAGTTTGTTAATATTGTTTGTCCCACTAAGTAGACAGCCCATATTAGCCTACATTAAATACACTTATTTATTGTTTCTGTTCTGACATATCCCAGCTGCCAATATCTATAAACATAGCAGTTTTTTACAGATAAACATGCCAAACCTGCCTATTTAAAATATATAAACTTAGATGTATATTTGTCCAATGTCTTCTTTCCAACGTCTGAACTCCAATGGTCAAGAAAAATCCGTTTGGTATAGCTCCTTTCGTTTCTCTTCTACAGTGCGGTTCGGTTATGATCAGAGATGAGACGGAGCCCCTTATTTATTGCCCGGTAGGATCGCTGGCGTCAAAAAATAATCAGAAAAAAACAGCAGATTGTTCAGATTTAATGTTAATAAAAATAAAAGATGTTTTAATAAATATATAAAAAGTTCTTACCTCTGGTGTCATGACCTCTGAAACGAAGGATGTTCTTTTTAAACTTGATCGGTCATATTTTAGGACTGCAAAAGTCTTCTCAATGATGGCTTCAGTCTAAAAAAAATATGAAATAAGCACAATATTCAGTAATTAAATTGCTGGAGCTCTTAAAAAAAGGTAAGCTCTACTAAAATGACAAAATAGTGTATTATAATAGCGTATAATAAGAGTATTTAATTAGCTCACTATTTTACACCTTGGTCCATGAACATGTTCCTGGTTTAAAACATGGACCTTCAAGTGTTTTAAAGGGCTTGTTGATAAAGTAGGTGTACTTGTAGCCGGGTAAACTATGTGCAAGACAGGTATCCAAAGTATCCAAGACCAGGACAAAGAAAAACAATATGTCGGGCTAATATCTAAACATGTCTTTGGACTTTACCCATGTTTTAATACAAATATTTACCTGGTTTTCTTCAAAGACAGAAATGTTTCCATCTCTGAGCCTTTTCATTTTCAGGTCAAAAGTGGGGTTTTCAAGCAGGAACATTCTATTGGACCTCAATCTTCTGGACTGCAGGTCTTTTTCTAGTGTCTGCAAACAGAAAAAAACATAATTTTATTAGTGAATTTGTGAAGTGTAATGATGCTTATTGATGTAAATACACCGCACAACATAACATTAGACTTCTTTTCCTGCTGATTATTGGGTGGTATTCCAGATTTTAAATTTTAGTTCAGAAATTGAGTGCTGAAGAAGATTTCCTTTACTGTAACTCACTATTTTTTTAGTCAGTGTAAGACTGTTTTTCTATTGTGGTTTAATATAAATTACCATTGGTGTTACCATGTTTGCCATTAATTAATGAATCTATGGCAGCCCATAGCAGTATTATTTGACCTATTCAATGTTTGGTGAGTGTGACATATTTCTTTGACATTACAGGTACTCAAGAGTATTTGATGCTGCGCTACTGATCACATTAAGTACTTTCATTTATTTTAGTAAGTACATTTATTGAATCATAACAGTCAAGTTTGCAATTATGTTTTCTTGTCAGATATGTGCATATCAGTGTAACTGCTCAGTTGCCTATGTGAGACACGTGAAAATTCACAGAAATATGCACAATTTAAAACTGCAGTGTTGTATCCCTAATTGCAAAAGGACCTTTCGAAAATGTCACCCAGCTTCTGATGGCTCATTTCTCAGAGAACACCACAGGACTAGTTCTTCATGCAGATCTAAGTTTCCATTGAAAAAATACACTCTACACATGTGTGTGTTGTGTGTGTGTATGTATGTCATGTGTCAATTTATCAAGGGTTCACACACAAGGTTGTAATTTGCTGTATTTCAAAAGAATTTGACAGGAATTTTTTTGTCATGTTTCAGGTGGAACAGCAGGACACTGTATTCAGCGCTGGATGGTCAGCCTTGAGGGCCATGTAATATGTGAGGGGATGCAACCCACCTTCTTGACAGGGCTTGCTGCCTTATTTTCTATCTTCTACATCTTCAATCTCGAATACCAAGAAGAGGCCTCATGCACTCTTGAATTCATCCAAAGGTTAGGTATTTTCACTAAAACATGTGTTTCTTATCTCTTTAATGGTATACTATTGTGAACAAAACATTTTCTGCTTTTTGTTGTGTTGTTAATGTAAGTGAGTTACACAAATTGAGTTTTACACTGTCTGAAGAGACACTATTATTTTTCAGGCGCTTCATTGGTATAAACCCTGAGTGAGGCACCAAGGCTGGACGGGGCAAAGACTTGTCCAAAAAAACTGGCAAAGCCACCAGCAAAAAGATGACAACAGTCAACCCACATGTATCCACTCTGCTGAGAAGACTGATGGACTTTCACTGGGACTTCATTTAAAATGGTGAGATTATTCAGTCCCATTGCACACACACACACACACACACACACACACACACACACACACACACACACACACACACACACAAAGACACCAGCTTGTCTCATTGCTTTAATTCTTTTTCCCTCACAACTTTTCTCTCTCTCTCTTACAGGGTAGAAAGTCTGAATTGCTGTTATTCACGCACCTCACCTGGTCCCTCAACACAAGCTCCATAACAAAGCCCAGCAGCGTCTCTACTTCCTGTAGACTGAGGAAAGCACACCTTCCACCTCCCATCCTCACCATGTTCTACAGAGGGACTGTAGAGAGCATCCTGAGCGCCTGCATTACCGTCTGGTTCAGGAGCTGCAACATCTCGGAGCCCAAGACCCTACAGCGGATAGTGAGGATAGCCGAGAAGATCATTGGTGTCTCTCTCCCCTCCATCAGTGACATCTACACCACACGCTGCATCCGCAAAGTCACCAGCATTGTGGAAGACCCAACCCACCCATCACACGGTCTCTTCACTCTGATGCCGTCCGGCAAAAGATACAGGAGCATCCGAGCCTCCACCTCCAGACTCTGTAATAGCTTTGTTCACCAGGCAGTCAGGCTCCTCAACTCCCAGACACAGAACTGACACACACCAACACTGATCTGACCCCACACACGCACAAAAAGACTGCACTGAACCCCCCACCAGAAATAGTTGCTGCTCTCCCACAGGACCTATTAACTACCTCAGAACCACTGTGTTCATGTATGTTCCATATGATACAGTATATCACTCATCTCAGACACCACTTAGACCACATTGCACTGTACCAGCTCTTTACACCATCATGTCTCAATTGTCTCTGGCCTGTTGTATTTATTGTAATGTTTTGCTGTGAGATTGCCCTATGCTGCACATTTTGCACAGTCTTGAATTGCTACCCTGCCGCACTTTATGTTGTCTGTTGTACTGTCAATTTGTGTTACACCATGGTTGCGGAGGAACGAAATTTCGTCACACTGTGTACCTGCACTCTGATGTAATGACAATAAAAAGCCACTTGACTTGAAGTTTGTCTGGATTGTTCCTGTTGTTTCATTATCGGAACTGTTATGTTGTGACTAGTTTCATGTCAACATTTCCAAGTCTGAATGCCTTGTTCTTTTATTGCACTATTTTCAGTCAAAGGGTTGTGTTGTTTTTTTGTTTGTTTTTTTTTTTTTACAAAGAAGGCACTATTTGAATGTAGAGAATTTAAATTATGTTAAAATAAAAGGCAAAGTGCATTAAGAAGCTGTGTTTTTTTCACATTGCAATTACATACTGCTAAATTCACAAATCACATTCTGTTGTAGTTTGTAGATTTTGTTGTAGTTTTGTAGAGTACTACTATTATTATCATAACTATAATTATAAATGTCAGTTATGGAAGCAGTGGTGTATTATTATTATGGTTACTATTAATACTTTTACTACTATTATTGTCACGGTGAGGCGGCCCTCTACCGGCCGCCTCTGTCCACAGCGGCTGTTGTTGTTGCTGTTGTTTGGTGACGTCATGTGCGTCCCTCAGGTGGGCAGAGCCCGTGATCCGTCTCACCTGAGGGTCGTTTGTTTGCCTATATATGTCTTGTCTTTGTACCAGATGACCGCTGGTCATTATATCCTTAATTTGGGGATATTGCACGGGTTTTAGGTTTGCACACTTTCTATTAAACCATCCTTTTTCCCTGAGACTTGGTGTGATCGCTTCCTTTTAGTTGCTCACCCCCGCCCGTCACAGAATGACCAGCCACCCTTCGGAAGCCGCCGAGTCTCTTTTTCTTTCTCCTTCGTTCGTGGTCATGTCTCGTGGTAAGTGTTTGTCTGCGTGGTGTTTTGTGAAGAGTTCCGCCTTGCTTTTGTGTTGTGTTTGTGGCACGGCGTGGACCAGGGCTGTCTGCCCTGGGAAAACTCTTCGTGTCTGTTGTTTGTTAGTTTGTTTGAAGAGCTCCGCCGTGTCTGTGTTTGTGGCACGGCGAGGACCAGGGCGTCTTCCCTGGAAAGGCTCTTCATGTTTTGTGTTGGTTAAAACGTGTGTTCATGTCGACGAATGTGTGGATCAGTGTGCGTGCTCGTTATGTTTAATGTTACATGTTTTGTGTGTGACGCGGTCGCCGCTCGTCACTGTCGCCTCGCTCCCCGTGTGTCTTGTGTTAAATGTGGGGAGCGACTGCGACTCTGAGCGGCGCGCGTCACTGTGTGTTTATGTCGAGTGCGCATGTGTAGGTCCCGTCTGTCTGTTTGTGCACCGTTTTTGTTTGCTTGTCTAGTCTTTGCATGTGTGTTGTGTCCTAGCGTGTTGTCAACTGTTTGCGTGTAATTCCACGCATGCTCCTCCCCGTGAATGTGTGTTTGGGGGGGGACCGGCTGTGGTCCCGTGCCATGGGGTGTGGCATGGAGGGCGTCGCTCCTGAGGGAGGCCCTGAATAGGGTAGGGCGCGTTTGTGGTGTGTGTGTGTGTGTGTGTGTGTGTGTGTGTGCGCGTGCTGTTCTCTGTGCAGGTGCTTCTCCTTGGCGGTGTTCCTGGACCTTGTGGGGGTCTCCACCTGGCAGGAGCCCTCTTGTGTTGTGGGGTGACCGGAGCCCGGTCATGAAGAGCCCCTCCCTAGAGGGCTGGGGCCCCCGGATGTTTGGGGACCATGGGGCTCCGGTCTGAAAAGCTCCTGCTGAGGAGGGAGATCCTCCCTCCTGCCCGGGGTGACCAGGAGGCCCTTGGGGCTGCTCCCTAGCCCGTTTTGGGGGTGCTCTGGGCATCGGTCTCTGGCGCTCCTGGGTTGGGTGGAGGAGTCCACCTTGCGAGGAGAGGCCCCGGGAGGGGTTGGCTTCCCAGGAGGCTGGGGTGACCCCTAGCAGAAGGCAGGGGTCAGCTCTGGGAGGAGGTAGGTCCAGGAGGTGAAGTAGCCACGCCTTGGAGAGGTAGCCTGCACACACACACACATACACGAGGGACGAGAGAGGAGCTGTAGCCCCTCGTCCTCACACCTGTGGGGCTCACCGGCTGAAGGCCGGTTAGGGCGTGAGGGCCCTGTGACCGACTGGGGCGTGGTTTTGTGTTAACGGCCCGGTCGGTCCAGGGTCCCGCCCGGGGAGGCGAGCTGAGTAATGAGTGTTTTTGTGTTTCAGCTCCCGGACTCAGGAGGTGTCCATGCCTGTCCCTGCCTTCCTGCCCCTTCGTGTTTTGTGTGCAGCCGCTGTGTGCCACACACCCAGTGGAGGGGAGTGCGGCTTGGTGGGGGGGGTCTGTCACGGTGAGGCGGCCCTCTACCGGCCGCCTCTGTCCACAGCGGCTGTTGTTGTTGTTGTTGTTTGGTGACGTCATGTGCGTCCCTCAGGTATGCAGAGCCCGTGATCCGTCTCACCTGAGGGTCGTTTGTTTGCCTATATATGTCTTGTCTTTGTACCAGTTGACCGCTGCTCATTATATCCTTAATTTGGAGATATTGCACGGGTTTTAGGTTTGCACACTTTCTATTAAACCATCAGTTTTCCCTGAGACTTGGCGTGATCGCTTCCTTTTAGTTGCTCACCCCCGCCCGTCACAATTATTATCATAACTATTATTATAAACTGTTATGGAAGCAGTGGTGGATAATGTAATTGTAATGACAATATAGCCATTATTTTACTTTATTATTATTCTACTTTACAATGTTATTTTATTATATTTTACCATTGTATGTACCTTATGCTTTGGCAATACAAATGTACATATTTGTCATGCCAATAAAGCGCCATTGAATTGGATTGAATTGGATTAGAATGTGGAACATAACACTTCTTACACTGCCCTGATGTCATAATAATGACACATATGAGGATCATTCCATGTACACTATAATTTCAGATCAGATTGTGTAGTGTGACGCAACTGACCATGTTTGCCAAAATGAAGTGTCTCTGGTGTTGGTGTGCAGGGGGAATCCAGGACGAGTCAACAGACACAGACATGAACAAGGAGTCCAGAAGAGAAATCAAACTAAAAGCTAAAAGAAAAGCAAAAGAGGAGACAGAAAACATCATTCCCTTGAGTGAGTGAATGAGTACAATGTTAACAACTTATTTTGTGGCATGTATAGGGACTTATTTAAGGTATTTTTCTTTGAACACAGTTCAGTAAAGCTCAGTATCAGTAAGGTTCATGTAAATGGTTTATTCACTGTGTATCTTTATGCTTGTAGCAGTACTGAAAGTCTTTCCCTTTAGAAAATCATTAATAAATTGCAATAATTAGAATTCACAGGAAACAAACACAGTTACATGTTACTCCTAGGTAGCGTTAAGTAACTTTGGAGTTCATTATTATGGGTCAGGGGCTGTACTGTGATACTGATCACATCACCCTGGTAAAACCTCTATTAATGTCAATACCAGAAAAACAAGCATCAACACAGCTCAACTGAAAAACATTCATCTGACATTCTCATGTAAAATTGATTAGTGTATGTTGAAGAAATTTTTTTTTGTTGTTGCAGAAGCTCCTGTGACCGATGATCTGGATAAGATGATCGATGATCTCTTCCACTTTCTCCAGGACTATTCTTCTGACCTTCCACCTCTAGGTGATCAAGAGACATTCATACAAAATCCCATACTGAAAACACATTTGCTAATTTACTGACATCAACTTGTTCAATACTTATTAATATCAATACCATAGAAGTTTACATTAACACATCAGCATCAGTACGATTCATGTAAATGGTTTATTCACTGTGTATCTTTATGCTTGTAGCAGTACTGGAAGTCTTTTCCTTTTGAAAATCATTAATAAATTGCAATAATCAGAATTCACAGGAAACAAACACAGTTACTCCTAGGTAGCGTTAAGTAACTTTGGAGTTTATTGCTAGAGCCATTAAGTGAAAAATAAGAGAAAAAGAAACAGAAAATAGGTCTGTTCTATAGGATTTCTCTTTTCTTTCTATTTTTGTTGTTATTTTTGTCTGTTTTGTTCTTGTCTTTGTTCTTTTTTGTATTTCTCTGTAAAGCATCCTTGGGTACTTTGAAAGGCGCTATATAAGTGGAAATTATTATTATTATTATTATTATGGGTCAGGGGCTGTACTGTGATACTGATCACATCACCCTGGTAAAACCCCTATTAATGTCAATACCAGAAAAACAAGCATAAAAACAGCTCAAATTAAAAACATTCATCTGACATTCTCATGTAAAATTAGAGTATGTTGAAAAAAAAAATTTTGTTGTTGCAGAAACACCTGTTCTGGACTTTTCTTCTCATCTTCCACCTCTAGGTGATCAAGAAACATTCATACAAAAAACACATTTGCTAATTTACTGAAGTTTACATTAACACAGATCAGCTGAAAAATATTCACCTGTTATTACCACACAATATTTAATAAGGGCTTCTTGAAAAAAATTGTTTTGCAGAAGGAACTATGAAATATGTGTTCTCGACATCTGTCAGGAACCCTCACAGGCTCCCTTGGACAAGACTGAGGTCTCTTGCACCCTGCATGTAGGTGACCAAGAGACATTCATACAGAATCCTATGCTGATTACACGTTTGCTAATTTACTGACATCAACCTGTTCAATAGCTAGTAATATAAATAAGAGAGACTCTTACATTTACAGAAATCAGCTGAAAAATATTAACCTGTTATTACCATTTAATATTTAATAAGGGCGTGTTGAAAAAAAATCTTTTTTTTTGCAGAAGGAACTTTGAAAGGAACTCTCAACGAGTCCTGTCAGGAGATCTTGCAACTCACCTCTAGCCTGTTCCTGTGTCTTCATGTTGTTGTTGTTGTTGTGGTGTTTGTCCCTCAGGTGGGCGGAGCCCGCGATCCGTCTCACAGTCTTGTTGTTGTTGTTGTTGTGGTGTTTGTCCCTCAAGTTGGCGGAGCCCGTGATCCGTCTCACAGTCGTGTTTTTGTTGTTGTTGTGGTGTTTGTCCCTCAGGTGGGCGGAGCCCGCGATCCGTCTCACCTGAGGGTCGTTTGTTTGTCTATGTATGTCTTGTCTTTGTACCAGTTGACCGCTGGTTATTATACCCTTAATTTTGAACAAGTCACGGGTTTTTGGTTTACGCACTTATTCTATTAAACCATACATTTTCCCTAAGACTTGGCGTGATCGTTTCCTTTTTGTTTCACTCACCCTGCCCGTCACACATGCAAGTCTGTCAACATCGACTTTTCATCATCAGTTTAGGCTCCCATAATCCCTCATGTTCTGTTTTTACAATATAAAATATACAAATATATGCCTGTTCAGTTGTCTAGTCCGTGGGGTTAGTGTTGAAAACACAGCTTGTGGTCTTAGCAGCCTAGGAGGAGGCCGACAGAGTCCGGCTCTCTCAGAGCACTGTGAGGTTGTGGCAGGTCTTGGACTTTTGTCGGAAGGCCATCTTCTTGTTCTTCCGGGCAACCATGTGGCCCAGGAAGCATTTGGCCTTTTTGCTGACTGCCCTCTGTGTGGGGTGGGGGGTAACAAAAAGTGAACAGGAGGGGGAGAAGGTGGGGTGGACACATGAGAATCACAAGTGCAGGTTAAAGGTACAGGGTTCCCACACCTTGGTTAACATAAAATTCAAGGACCTTTCAATGACTTTCCAGGACCAACTTCCTCAAATTCAAGGACTGCACCTGCCAGCATTTACCTACTCTTACCCCTGAATATGTTATCAAAAAACGATGTTAATACAACGCAAATTCAAAAGACTGAATGTCATTTCAAGCCATGCATCCTGAAATTTTTTGTGCATGACATTAAGCGCTGATTCTACGAAAACTTCACTCACACTCAACATGACTGGCAATTTAGCGATGCACATCTGAGATGACGACATTCACGTAAAATGGCTATAGTTGTTGAAGGATCAACAACTACCTACAGGAAACACTTGCTTTCGGTGCTGAACAAACAAACAAATTTCTCTACAGGAGAATGACCAAACTTTGCCAAGTAAAAGTCAGCATAAGCCCTGTGCAAAATAATGACATGTTGACAGTAGACAAATAATAATAATAATAACAATAATACACATATGCATATACACATACAGTACATACATAAAACAGAGGAGCAAAGCCATATAATGAGATCAAGGACCGTCAAGGACGGCTGTCTTTTATGCCTGTTTTCAAAAACTTTCCAGGGCCTTGAACTTATTTTTTCAGATTCACAAACTTTCAAGGATTTCAAGGACCCGTGGGAACCCTGGTTCATGGTCAGCCACTGGTCAGTGTTCATCCACACCGTCCCCTCAAAAGCCCTCAATGTCTAAAATACAGTAAATAGTACAGGAAGAGGTGCCTTACACAATCACCAACTATAACAGCCTAAAATGTGGTTAGAAATGAGGGGGAGAGACAAGTAATTTTTTTTTTACCTTATTTTCAGTAGTTTTTAGCACTTTGAGTTGCATGTATGTATGAAAGGTGCTATACAAATAAAGATTATTATTACAGTGGTACCTCGAGATACGAGCTGCTCTATATACGAGCGATCCAAGATACGAGCACCGAGACGAGCAAAATTTCTGTTCGACACCCGAGTGCACGCTCGAGATACGAGCATGAACCACTAGGTGGCAGTACAGTACTATATGGAAAAAAAGAAATAATTAATCAGCTCAAAGACACACTCAAACGCTTTTCTTTTTCACCCTCCCCCACAACCTTAGGTTCAAAAACACAAACATACCTGTATGTGCGGAGATGACGTCATTTAGCGCGTTCTAGCAGCCAATAGCGTTTTTTAAATTTTAAACACATCCAGCAGAACAATGAACTGATGGTTCACACCATCACCCCCCCCCTCACCCGTCTACCTATAAGTGGCTGCATGTACATAACAAAGGGTGGCCTAATGGAATGCAAATATCCCCAGAACTGCCCCCTGGTGGAGACCAGGTGGAAAAAGTGTGGAATGAAAATGCTGGGACTCCTAGTGTTAAAACTACATTCCCAGAGATTGATGCTATGGCTTTGAAATTGGTACCAAACGATAGGTAATAACATTTTCATTTATCTGGTATAAAACACATAGACACTATGTACATTTCAACTATATTTAATGCAAAAACATACATATTTTTGATGCTTGGAAAGGATGACATCGTATGATACATGACCAGTGTTGGGAACGTTACTTTAAAAAAGTAATTAGTTATAGTTACTCACTACTTGTTCAAAAACGTAACTGAGTTAGTAACTGAATTACTCTATAATACAAGTAACTCGTTACCAGGGAAAGTAACTATTTGCATTACAGTTAAAAAAAAGTTATATGCCAATGAATAAGGATTTTTTGAAAAAGCAGTTTTCACAGTCAGTTGAAATGAGTATTTATTGCACATCAACAGACCAGTGCAGGATAAAATCCTTTAAAACCCCAAATCTTTGTAAATAATAATAATAATAAAAAGCAAAAGTAAACAGTTACACTATATAAAGTGCATTTAAATCAAATATCAAATATATTTGTATAGCGCTTTTCACAACATATGTTGTCACAAAGCGCTTTACAGTATTTACAAAGTTAACAATACTATGGGTCCAAATCCCTTATGAGCAAGCCAAAGGCGACAGTGGCAAGGAAAAACTCCCTAGATGGTGGGGAATAGGAAGAAACCTTGGGAGGACCAAGACTCAAAAGGGAACCCATCGTCCATTGGGCGGCCCGTTAACACACAAATTACACAAAAACAAATTATACAGACTAATACACAAGTTACAAATAAATCACACAATCAGGCTAAGTATAAGGTAACTAGAATGAAAGTTCTGGGTGCTGATATTGTCAATGTAAATGTCTTATGATGAACGCCAGGTTTTCATTCCATGTCGGAGCGATGATACTGGAATTGTAGGCTCCAACTGCAGTGTTACTCCCCAAGTGAACCTCGGAGAAGAAAGATATGTGATGTGGTAAATATGTAACAGATTATTCAAAGGCCAAACTACATCTATTTACATATTTACATTGACATCTATCAAATTAAATTAAATTCTCTCAACCTGAAACAACTGGATTGTTCAGAACAGAAGTAAACTTAAGAATAAAACCTCTATTCTTAAATAAATCAAATACCCAGTCTGGTAAACATTCAGGAACTTCAAGTATTTTCTTAAATAATGTTTATATCGCCACCTTGAAAAATGATAATTTTTCTTCGGCTTGCTTCTGACTCGCTATTTCTGTCTCTTCTCCGTTTTTGTCGTGTCACTGGTGTGCTTTGGCGCGCGTGTAAAAACACTGGCTCGGATTGGCTACCATAACGCTGCCTTAGCCTTGTTAAGTTAAACAGGTGTTACACCGAGGACTGTGACCTATCGAGATCTGTTACTCCTCACTAGCCTGGGCAGTGGTCCGCTCGCATTACTGTTAGTATATCAATATATAGTAACGCACCGCTTTTAATGACCAGTAACGTCAACGGCGTTGTAACGACAGGAAAAGTAATTAATTATATTATCCCGTTACTGACAAAATGACGCCGTTATCGCAACACTGTACATGACTATCTCAAAAATGTTACTCTATTGTACATATATCACAATGATCACACATTACATTGAGAAATAGGTTTGAACCAACTAAGCTTTATATCTTAATTTAAGATTGTGAACTGCTGAGATCGTGGCATCTGTAAGACATCTGCACAGCGGGAAAGTGGTCAGCGATACAAGTGAACAGGACGAACCAACAGAGAAGAGAAGAAAGGTGGAGAAATCTCCTGCCACAAGGTGTTCCAGTCATGTGTATCTCATTGGGCAGCCCAGCTCCAGCATCAGTGGCTGTCAACTTCCTACTAATCGCCAGGTGTATCGCCATTCTGGAGTATGGCAAGGATTAAAACACTTACTAGACCAAATGCAGTCAATCACTCATTGCAGTTCCTTTCTCTTCCTCTGTTGTGTTGTCTCTTCTCTTGTTTTTGACTATTTTCCTGTATTTCTCATGGAGGATCATGAAGTGATTGACTGCATTTGGTCTAGTGTTTTAATCCTTGCCATACTCCAGAATGGCAAAACAACATCCAGTGTATCATGGGCTAGAGAACTATTGTCACTGTACAAGCCAACCTAGAAAATCCTGAAGCTACTGGATTACTGAAGGTTTGCCTACCGCTTCAGACTCTGTGTCCCAGCGACAACAGAGGTCTACGAATGGCTGCTTTTGAACCGTCCCTTCACCAGTCGGTGTCTGTGACATGGCGGGCAGAAAGCCCCGCCTTTGTCGCTCTCTGGCAGTTTGTCCCGGAGAGCAACGATGCCGTCCACCCTCTGCTATGTCACAAAAGCCTGGTGACGCAGCTCCACCGGACCGTCAGCCACGTCGACCACGCGATGATGGCCTTGAACGCCGTCGGGTCCCAGACTCTCCTGGGAATTAAAGAAAGAGAAATACAGATATTTCTGTATCCTAATCGTCAGGACATCACCCCTCCTTCCCCTCTGTCTTGCCGGCAATCAGCAGGACCAAACATCACCCTTTATTATGTTAATTAACAGAGCAAGAATGAGGCAGCAGCTCTGTGGTGCACCCAGAAAGTCTAATACTACCGCTACTAATATCCTCTGTAAATATATAGCACATGTATTTGTTTGATACTCTCATTGGCTTTATTGGGTATTTTCTGTCTAGAATAGATTCAAACAATTTTTTCCCCAATTATTTAGCAGATAGATAGATAGATAGATAGATAGATAGATAGATAAATAGATAGATAGATAGATAGATAGATAGATAGATAGAGAGAGAGAGAGACAGAGAGAGTACTTGGTGAAGCCAATTAGCACCGCCATGATAATGCTAATTTCCGGTACCATTCGTATGGGATTTCCAATATAACATTAGCATGGAGCTAATTGTCGGCCGAGAGTGAAGTCAAATCTTTGATATATTATAATTTCTTTCATTTGATTATTAATGAAACTAATGGTATAAATAAAAAAGCGACCTTATTGATAGATGTTGTACTTGGTGTTTTAGAAAGCCAATTAGCACCGCCATGATAATGCTAATTTCCGGTAGCATTGGTATGGGATTTCCAATATAACATTAGCATGGAGCTAATTGTCGGCCGAGAGTGAAGTCATATCTTTGATATATTATCATTTCCTTCATTTGATTATTAATGAAACGAATAGTATATTTTTTATTAAATTGAATTATCAATGTATCTTTACCTTATAAAGGATTAAATGTCCACCCCAAGAGGATTTGATGTCTTCAAATGTATTTTTTGTTTTAAGCATAATTGGTTGTCCTGTAGGTCAGTGGATAAGGTGTTGGGCGACAGGCCACTCAGTGCAGGGTTCAAACCCCACTGTGACCTCCTGATCCTGGCTAATAGCCGGTATGCATCGGTTGAGGGGGGACTGGCCCGAACCAAGCCAACGCTACAGGAAAACCTTTTCTTCATTACTACTAATGCTTTACATTAGACCAGGGGTACTCAACTGGCGGACCGCGGTCCGGATCCGGACCCGAACGCAGTCCTGTCCGGACCCAATCTCATTCCTGATTAACTGGATACGGACCAAAACAAAACCGTAGCATTTATTTCAGGGTTATTGAAAAAACACTCCGTCACGAGTGTTAGGTTCGCCACCCCCCCCACCCCCCGCTCAACAACTTACGTTCGCCACCCCCGCCCGCACCGGACCTCAGGTCACAGGTATCTGCCAAAATTGGACCGGGGACAAATTTAGTTGAGTACGCCTGCATTAGACAAACAGCCTGCTCGCTCTTTGCTGTTTTAGAAAGCCAATTTGCACCGCCATGATAATGCTAATTTCCGATAGCATTCCTATGGGATTTCCTATATAACGTTAGCATCCAGCTAATTGTCGGCTGAGAGTCAAGTCAAATCTTTCATATATTATCATTTCCTTCATTTGATTATTAATATAAACTAATAGTATATTTTTTATTCAATTGAATTATCAATGTATCTTTACCTTATAAAGGATTAAATGTCCGCCCCAAGAGGATTTGATCATTTTTTATTATTATCAAACAGTGCTCCTTCACTACAAGTACAACTATACACACATAATAAACATATAACAACATATTTAAAACTTGTAAATCCTGTAAAGCTGCTTTGTGACAACATGTGTTGTGGAAAACCAAAATATATTTCATTGGATTTGATTTGATATTTACATTTTTTTTATTATGTACAACTATTTACTACAGGGCAGGTGGGGCGTTTGGCTCACTAGACCTGTTCAAAAAACTACTTTTTCATTAACACTAATCTTTGGAGGACAACTTTTATTTTTATGTAAGAATCAAAAGAAAACAATTCTGTAAAATACAGTACAGTAGTAATAAAAATAATTGGGGTTAGGTGGGCCATACAGCGAAAAGAGGAGGCGAGAAAAGAGGGTCAGTGTTCAGTGTTCATGGTCAGCCACTGGTCAGTGTTCATCCACACCGTCCCCTCAAAAGCCCTCAATGTCTAAAATACAGTAAATAGTACAGGAAGAGGTGCCTTACACAATCACCAACTATAACAGCCTAAAATGTGGTTAGAAATGAGGGGGAGAGACAAGTAATTTTTTTTTACCTTATTTTCAGTAGTTTTTAGCACTTTGAGTTGCATGTATGTATGAAAGGTGCTATACAAATAAAGATTATTATTACAGTGGTACCTCGAGATACGAGCTGCTCTATATACGAGCGATCCAAGATACGAGCACCGAGACGAGCAAAATTTCTGTTCGACACCCGAGTGCACGCTCGAGATACGAGCATGAACCACTAGGTGGCAGTACAGTACTATATGGAAAAAAAGAAATAATTAATCAGCTCAAAGACACACTCAAACGCTTTTCTTTTTCACCCTCCCCCACAACCTTAGGTTCAAAAACACAAACATACCTGTATGTGCGGAGATGACGTCATTTAGCGCGTTCTAGCAGCCAATAGCGTTTTTTTAATTTTAAACACATCCAGCAGAACAATGAACTGATGGTTCACACCATCACCCCCCCCTCACCCGTCTACCTATAAGTGGCTGCATGTACATAACAAAGGGTGGCCTAATGGAATGCAAATATCCCCAGAACTGCCCCCTGGTGGAGACCAGGTGGAAAAAGTGTGGAATGAAAATGCTGGGACTCCTAGTGTTAAAACTACATTCCCAGAGATTGATGCTATAGCTTTGAAATTGGTACCAAACGATAGGTAATAACATTTTCATTTATCTGGTATAAAACACATAGACACTATGTACATTTCAACTATATTTAATGCAAAAACATACATATTTTTGATGCTTGGAAAGGATGACATCGTATGATACATGACCAGTGTTGGGAACGTTACTTTAAAAAAGTAATTAGTTATAGTTACTCACTACTTGTTCAAAAACGTAACTGAGTTAGTAACTGAATTACTCTATAATACAAGTAACTCGTTACCAGGGAAAGTAACTATTTGCATTACAGTTAAAAAAAAGTTATATGCCAATGAATAAGGATTTTTTGAAAAAGCAGTTTTCACAGTCAGTTGAAATGAGTATTTATTGCACATCAACAGACCAGTGCAGGATAAAATCCTTTAAAACCCCAAATCTTTGTAAATAATAATAATAATAAAAAGCAAAAGTAAACAGTTACACTATATAAAGTGCATTTAAATCAAATATCAAATATATTTGTATAGCGCTTTTCACAACATATGTTGTCACAAAGCGCTTTACAGTATTTACAAAGTTAACAATACTATGGGTCCAAATCCCTTATGAGCAAGCCAAAGGCGACAGTGGCAAGGAAAAACTCCCTAGATGGTGGGGAATAGGAAGAAACCTTGGGAGGACCAAGACTCAAAAGGGAACCCATCGTCCATTGGGCGGCCCGTTAACACACAAATTACACAAAAACAAATTATACAGACTAATACACAAGTTACAAATAAATCACACAATCAGGCTAAGTATAAGGTAACTAGAATGAAAGTTCTGGGTGCTGATATTGTCAATGTAAATGTCTTATGATGAACGCCAGGTTTTCATTCCATGTCGGAGCGATGATACTGGAATTGTAGGCTCCAACTGCAGTGTTACTCCCCAAGTGAACCTCGGAGAAGAAAGATATGTGATGTGGTAAATATGTAACAGATTATTCAAAGGCCAAACTACATCTATTTACATATTTACATTGACATCTATCAAATTAAATTAAATTCTCTCAACCTGAAACAACTGGATTGTTCAGAACAGAAGTAAACTTAAGAATAAAACCTCTATTCTTAAATAAATCAAATACCCAGTCTGGTAAACATTCAGGAACTTCAAGTATTTTCTTAAATAATGTTTATATCGCCACCTTGAAAAATGATAATTTTTCTTCGGCTTGCTTCTGACTCGCTATTTCTGTCTCTTCTCCGTTTTTGTCGTGTCACTGGTGTGCTTTGGCGCGCGTGTAAAAACACTGGCTCGGATTGGCTACCATAACGCTGCCTTAGCCTTGTTAAGTTAAACAGGTGTTACACCGAGGACTGTGACCTATCGAGATCTGTTACTCCTCACTAGCCTGGGCAGTGGTCCGCTCGCATTACTGTTAGTATATCAATATATAGTAACGCACCGCTTTTAATGACCAGTAACGTCAACGGCGTTGTAACGACAGGAAAAGTAATTAATTATATTATCCCGTTACTGACAAAATGACGCCGTTATCGCAACACTGTACATGACTATCTCAAAAATGTTACTCTATTGTACATATATCACAATGATCACACATTACATTGAGAAATAGGTTTGAACCAACTAAGCTTTATATCTTAATTTAAGATTGTGAACTGCTGAGATCGTGGCATCTGTAAGACATCTGCACAGCGGGAAAGTGGTCAGCGATACAAGTGAACAGGACGAACCAACAGAGAAGAGAAGAAAGGTGGAGAAATCTCCTGCCACAAGGTGTTCCAGTCATGTGTATCTCATTGGGCAGCCCAGCTCCAGCATCAGTGGCTGTCAACTTCCTACTAATCGCCAGGTGTATCGCCATTCTGGAGTATGGCAAGGATTAAAACACTTACTAGACCAAATGCAGTCAATCACTCATTGCAGTTCCTTTCTCTTCCTCTGTTGTGTTGTCTCTTCTCTTGTTTTTGACTATTTTCCTGTATTTCTCATGGAGGATCATGAAGTGATTGACTGCATTTGGTCTAGTGTTTTAATCCTTGCCATACTCCAGAATGGCAAAACAACATCCAGTGTATCATGGGCTAGAGAACTATTGTCACTGTACAAGCCAACCTAGAAAATCCTGAAGCTACTGGATTACTGAAGGTTTGCCTACCGCTTCAGACTCTGTGTCCCAGCGACAACAGAGGTCTACGAATGGCTGCTTTTGAACCGTCCCTTCACCAGTCGGTGTCTGTGACATGGCGGGCAGAAAGCCCCGCCTTTGTCGCTCTCTGGCAGTTTGTCCCGGAGAGCAACGATGCCGTCCACCCTCTGCTATGTCACAAAAGCCTGGTGACGCAGCTCCACCGGACCGTCAGCCACGTCGACCACGCGATGATGGCCTTGAACGCCGTCGGGTCCCAGACTCTCCTGGGAATTAAAGAAAGAGAAATACAGATATTTCTGTATCCTAATCGTCAGGACATCACCCCTCCTTCCCCTCTGTCTTGCCGGCAATCAGCAGGACCAAACATCACCCTTTATTATGTTAATTAACAGAGCAAGAATGAGGCAGCAGCTCTGTGGTGCACCCAGAAAGTCTAATACTACCGCTACTAATATCCTCTGTAAATATATAGCACATGTATTTGTTTGATACTCTCATTGGCTTTATTGGGTATTTTCTGTCTAGAATAGATTCAAACAATTTTTTCCCCAATTATTTAGCAGATAGATAGATAGATAGATAGATAGATAGATAGATAAATAGATAGATAGATAGATAGATAGATAGATAGATAGATAGATAGATAGAGAGAGAGAGAGACAGAGAGAGTACTTGGTGAAGCCAATTAGCACCGCCATGATAATGCTAATTTCCGGTACCATTCGTATGGGATTTCCAATATAACATTAGCATGGAGCTAATTGTCGGCCGAGAGTGAAGTCAAATCTTTGATATATTATAATTTCTTTCATTTGATTATTAATGAAACTAATGGTATAAATAAAAAAGCGACCTTATTGATAGATGTTGTACTTGGTGTTTTAGAAAGCCAATTAGCACCGCCATGATAATGCTAATTTCCGGTAGCATTGGTATGGGATTTCCAATATAACATTAGCATGGAGCTAATTGTCGGCCGAGAGTGAAGTCATATCTTTGATATATTATCATTTCCTTCATTTGATTATTAATGAAACGAATAGTATATTTTTTATTAAATTGAATTATCAATGTATCTTTACCTTATAAAGGATTAAATGTCCACCCCAAGAGGATTTGATGTCTTCAAATGTATTTTTTGTTTTAAGCATAATTGGTTGTCCTGTAGGTCAGTGGATAAGGTGTTGGGCGACAGGCCACTCAGTGCAGGGTTCAAACCCCACTGTGACCTCCTGATCCTGGCTAATAGCCGGTATGCATCGGTTGAGGGGGGACTGGCCCGAACCAAGCCAACGCTACAGGAAAACCTTTTCTTCATTACTACTAATGCTTTACATTAGACAAACAGCCTGCTCGCTCTTTGCTGTTTTAGAAAGCCAATTTGCACCGCCATGATAATGCTAATTTCCGATAGCATTCCTATGGGATTTCCTATATAACGTTAGCATCCAGCTAATTGTCGGCTGAGAGTCAAGTCAAATCTTTCATATATTATCATTTCCTTCATTTGATTATTAATATAAACTAATAGTATATCTTTTATTCAATTGAATTATCAATGTATCTTTACCTTATAAAGGATTAAATGTCCGCCCCAAGAGGATTTGATCATTTTTTATTATTATCAAACAGTGCTCCTTCACTACAAGTACAACTATACACACATAATAAACATATAACAACATATTTAAAACTTGTAAATCCTGTAAAGCTGCTTTGTGACAACATGTGTTGTGGAAAACCAAAATATATTTCATTGGATTTGATTTGATATTTACATTTTTTTTATTATGTACAACTATTTACTACAGGGCAGGTGGGGCGTTTGGCTCACTAGACCTGTTCAAAAAACTACTTTTTCATTAACACTAATCTTTGGAGGACAACTTTTATTTTTATGTAAGAATCAAAAGAAAACAATTCTGTAAAATACAGTACAGTAGTAATAAAAATAATTGGGGTTAGGTGGGCCATACAGCGAAAAGAGGAGGCGAGAAAAGAGGGTCAGTGTTCAGTGTTCATGGTCAGCCACTGGTCAGTGTTCATCCACACCGTCCCCTCAAAAGCCCTCAATGTCTAAAATACAGTAAATAGTACAGGAAGAGGTGCCTTACACAATCACCAACTATAACAGCCTAAAATGTGGTTAGAAATGAGGGGGAGAGACAAGTAATTTTTTTTTACCTTATTTTCAGTAGTTTTTAGCACTTTGAGTTGCATGTATGTATGAAAGGTGCTATACAAATAAAGATTATTATTACAGTGGTACCTCGAGATACGAGCTGCTCTATATACGAGCGATCCAAGATACGAGCACCGAGACGAGCAAAATTTCTGTTCGACACCCGAGTGCACGCTCGAGATACGAGCATGAACCACTAGGTGGCAGTACAGTACTATATGGAAAAAAAGAAATAATTAATCAGCTCAAAGACACACTCAAACGCTTTTCTTTTTCACCCTCCCCCACAACCTTAGGTTCAAAAACACAAACATACCTGTATGTGCGGAGATGACGTCATTTAGCGCGTTCTAGCAGCCAATAGCGTTTTTTAAATTTTAAACACATCCAGCAGAACAATGAACTGATGGTTCACACCATCACCCCCCCCTCACCCGTCTACCTATAAGTGGCTGCATGTACATAACAAAGGGTGGCCTAATGGAATGCAAATATCCCCAGAACTGCCCCCTGGTGGAGACCAGGTGGAAAAAGTGTGGAATGAAAATGCTGGGACTCCTAGTGTTAAAACTACATTCCCAGAGATTGATGCTATAGCTTTGAAATTGGTACCAAACGATAGGTAATAACATTTTCATTTATCTGGTATAAAACACATAGACACTATGTACATTTCAACTATATTTAATGCAAAAACATACATATTTTTGATGCTTGGAAAGGATGACATCGTATGATACATGACCAGTGTTGGGAACGTTACTTTAAAAAAGTAATTAGTTATAGTTACTCACTACTTGTTCAAAAACGTAACTGAGTTAGTAACTGAATTACTCTATAATACAAGTAACTCGTTACCAGGGAAAGTAACTATTTGCATTACAGTTAAAAAAAAGTTATATGCCAATGAATAAGGATTTTTTGAAAAAGCAGTTTTCACAGTCAGTTGAAATGAGTATTTATTGCACATCAACAGACCAGTGCAGGATAAAATCCTTTAAAACCCCAAATCTTTGTAAATAATAATAATAATAAAAAGCAAAAGTAAACAGTTACACTATATAAAGTGCATTTAAATCAAATATCAAATATATTTGTATAGCGCTTTTCACAACATATGTTGTCACAAAGCGCTTTACAGTATTTACAAAGTTAACAATACTATGGGTCCAAATCCCTTATGAGCAAGCCAAAGGCGACAGTGGCAAGGAAAAACTCCCTAGATGGTGGGGAATAGGAAGAAACCTTGGGAGGACCAAGACTCAAAAGGGAACCCATCGTCCATTGGGCGGCCCGTTAACACACAAATTACACAAAAACAAATTATACAGACTAATACACAAGTTACAAATAAATCACACAATCAGGCTAAGTATAAGGTAACTAGAATGAAAGTTCTGGGTGCTGATATTGTCAATGTAAATGTCTTATGATGAACGCCAGGTTTTCATTCCATGTCGGAGCGATGATACTGGAATTGTAGGCTCCAACTGCAGTGTTACTCCCCAAGTGAACCTCGGAGAAGAAAGATATGTGATGTGGTAAATATGTAACAGATTATTCAAAGGCCAAACTACATCTATTTACATATTTACATTGACATCTATCAAATTAAATTAAATTCTCTCAACCTGAAACAACTGGATTGTTCAGAACAGAAGTAAACTTAAGAATAAAACCTCTATTCTTAAATAAATCAAATACCCAGTCTGGTAAACATTCAGGAACTTCAAGTATTTTCTTAAATAATGTTTATATCGCCACCTTGAAAAATGATAATTTTTCTTCGGCTTGCTTCTGACTCGCTATTTCTGTCTCTTCTCCGTTTTTGTCGTGTCACTGGTGTGCTTTGGCGCGCGTGTAAAAACACTGGCTCGGATTGGCTACCATAACGCTGCCTTAGCCTTGTTAAGTTAAACAGGTGTTACACCGAGGACTGTGACCTATCGAGATCTGTTACTCCTCACTAGCCTGGGCAGTGGTCCGCTCGCATTACTGTTAGTATATCAATATATAGTAACGCACCGCTTTTAATGACCAGTAACGTCAACGGCGTTGTAACGACAGGAAAAGTAATTAATTATATTATCCCGTTACTGACAAAATGACGCCGTTATCGCAACACTGTACATGACTATCTCAAAAATGTTACTCTATTGTACATATATCACAATGATCACACATTACATTGAGAAATAGGTTTGAACCAACTAAGCTTTATATCTTAATTTAAGATTGTGAACTGCTGAGATCGTGGCATCTGTAAGACATCTGCACAGCGGGAAAGTGGTCAGCGATACAAGTGAACAGGACGAACCAACAGAGAAGAGAAGAAAGGTGGAGAAATCTCCTGCCACAAGGTGTTCCAGTCATGTGTATCTCATTGGGCAGCCCAGCTCCAGCATCAGTGGCTGTCAACTTCCTACTAATCGCCAGGTGTATCGCCATTCTGGAGTATGGCAAGGATTAAAACACTTACTAGACCAAATGCAGTCAATCACTCATTGCAGTTCCTTTCTCTTCCTCTGTTGTGTTGTCTCTTCTCTTGTTTTTGACTATTTTCCTGTATTTCTCATGGAGGATCATGAAGTGATTGACTGCATTTGGTCTAGTGTTTTAATCCTTGCCATACTCCAGAATGGCAAAACAACATCCAGTGTATCATGGGCTAGAGAACTATTGTCACTGTACAAGCCAACCTAGAAAATCCTGAAGCTACTGGATTACTGAAGGTTTGCCTACCGCTTCAGACTCTGTGTCCCAGCGACAACAGAGGTCTACGAATGGCTGCTTTTGAACCGTCCCTTCACCAGTCGGTGTCTGTGACATGGCGGGCAGAAAGCCCCGCCTTTGTCGCTCTCTGGCAGTTTGTCCCGGAGAGCAACGATGCCGTCCACCCTCTGCTATGTCACAAAAGCCTGGTGACGCAGCTCCACCGGACCGTCAGCCACGTCGACCACGCGATGATGGCCTTGAACGCCGTCGGGTCCCAGACTCTCCTGGGAATTAAAGAAAGAGAAATACAGATATTTCTGTATCCTAATCGTCAGGACATCACCCCTCCTTCCCCTCTGTCTTGCCGGCAATCAGCAGGACCAAACATCACCCTTTATTATGTTAATTAACAGAGCAAGAATGAGGCAGCAGCTCTGTGGTGCACCCAGAAAGTCTAATACTACCGCTACTAATATCCTCTGTAAATATATAGCACATGTATTTGTTTGATACTCTCATTGGCTTTATTGGGTATTTTCTGTCTAGAATAGATTCAAACAATTTTTTCCCCAATTATTTAGCAGATAGATAGATAGATAGATAGATAGATAGATAGATAGATAGATAGATAGATAAATAGATAGATAGATAGATAGATAGATAGAGAGAGAGAGAGACAGAGAGAGTACTTGGTGAAGCCAATTAGCACCGCCATGATAATGCTAATTTCCGGTACCATTCGTATGGGATTTCCAATATAACATTAGCATGGAGCTAATTGTCGGCCGAGAGTGAAGTCAAATCTTTGATATATTATAATTTCTTTCATTTGATTATTAATGAAACTAATGGTATAAATAAAAAAGCGACCTTATTGATAGATGTTGTACTTGGTGTTTTAGAAAGCCAATTAGCACCGCCATGATAATGCTAATTTCCGGTAGCATTGGTATGGGATTTCCAATATAACATTAGCATGGAGCTAATTGTCGGCCGAGAGTGAAGTCATATCTTTGATATATTATCATTTCCTTCATTTGATTATTAATGAAACGAATAGTATATTTTTTATTAAATTGAATTATCAATGTATCTTTACCTTATAAAGGATTAAATGTCCACCCCAAGAGGATTTGATGTCTTCAAATGTATTTTTTGTTTTAAGCATAATTGGTTGTCCTGTAGGTCAGTGGATAAGGTGTTGGGCGACAGGCCACTCAGTGCAGGGTTCAAACCCCACTGTGACCTCCTGATCCTGGCTAATAGCCGGTATGCATCGGTTGAGGGGGGACTGGCCCGAACCAAGCCAACGCTACAGGAAAACCTTTTCTTCATTACTACTAATGCTTTACATTAGACAAACAGCCTGCTCGCTCTTTGCTGTTTTAGAAAGCCAATTTGCACCGCCATGATAATGCTAATTTCCGATAGCATTCCTATGGGATTTCCTATATAACGTTAGCATCCAGCTAATTGTCGGCTGAGAGTCAAGTCAAATCTTTCATATATTATCATTTCCTTCATTTGATTATTAATATAAACTAATAGTATATTTTTTATTCAATTGAATTATCAATGTATCTTTACCTTATAAAGGATTAAATGTCCGCCCCAAGAGGATTTGATCATTTTTTATTATTATCAAACAGTGCTCCTTCACTACAAGTACAACTATACACACATAATAAACATATAACAACATATTTAAAACTTGTAAATCCTGTAAAGCTGCTTTGTGACAACATGTGTTGTGGAAAACCAAAATATATTTCATTGGATTTGATTTGATATTTACATTTTTTTTATTATGTACAACTATTTACTACAGGGCAGGTGGGGCGTTTGGCTCACTAGACCTGTTCAAAAAACTACTTTTTCATTAACACTAATCTTTGGAGGACAACTTTTATTTTTATGTAAGAATCAAAAGAAAACAATTCTGTAAAATACAGTACAGTAGTAATAAAAATAATTGGGGTTAGGTGGGCCATACAGCGAAAAGAGGAGGCGAGAAAAGAGGGTCAGTGTTCAGTGTTCATGGTCAGCCACTGGTCAGTGTTCATCCACACCGTCCCCTCAAAAGCCCTCAATGTCTAAAATACAGTAAATAGTACAGGAAGAGGTGCCTTACACAATCACCAACTATAACAGCCTAAAATGTGGTTAGAAATGAGGGGGAGAGACAAGTAATTTTTTTTTACCTTATTTTCAGTAGTTTTTAGCACTTTGAGTTGCATGTATGTATGAAAGGTGCTATACAAATAAAGATTATTATTACAGTGGTACCTCGAGATACGAGCTGCTCTATATACGAGCGATCCAAGATACGAGCACCGAGACGAGCAAAATTTCTGTTCGACACCCGAGTGCACGCTCGAGATACGAGCATGAACCACTAGGTGGCAGTACAGTACTATATGGAAAAAAAGAAATAATTAATCAGCTCAAAGACACACTCAAACGCTTTTCTTTTTCACCCTCCCCCACAACCTTAGGTTCAAAAACACAAACATACCTGTATGTGCGGAGATGACGTCATTTAGCGCGTTCTAGCAGCCAATAGCGTTTTTTAAATTTTAAACACATCCAGCAGAACAATGAACTGATGGTTCACACCATCACCCCCCCCTCACCCGTCTACCTATAAGTGGCTGCATGTACATAACAAAGGGTGGCCTAATGGAATGCAAATATCCCCAGAACTGCCCCCTGGTGGAGACCAGGTGGAAAAAGTGTGGAATGAAAATGCTGGGACTCCTAGTGTTAAAACTACATTCCCAGAGATTGATGCTATAGCTTTGAAATTGGTACCAAACGATAGGTAATAACATTTTCATTTATCTGGTATAAAACACATAGACACTATGTACATTTCAACTATATTTAATGCAAAAACATACATATTTTTGATGCTTGGAAAGGATGACATCGTATGATACATGACCAGTGTTGGGAACGTTACTTTAAAAAAGTAATTAGTTATAGTTACTCACTACTTGTTCAAAAACGTAACTGAGTTAGTAACTGAATTACTCTATAATACAAGTAACTCGTTACCAGGGAAAGTAACTATTTGCATTACAGTTAAAAAAAAGTTATATGCCAATGAATAAGGATTTTTTGAAAAAGCAGTTTTCACAGTCAGTTGAAATGAGTATTTATTGCACATCAACAGACCAGTGCAGGATAAAATCCTTTAAAACCCCAAATCTTTGTAAATAATAATAATAATAAAAAGCAAAAGTAAACAGTTACACTATATAAAGTGCATTTAAATCAAATATCAAATATATTTGTATAGCGCTTTTCACAACATATGTTGTCACAAAGCGCTTTACAGTATTTACAAAGTTAACAATACTATGGGTCCAAATCCCTTATGAGCAAGCCAAAGGCGACAGTGGCAAGGAAAAACTCCCTAGATGGTGGGGAATAGGAAGAAACCTTGGGAGGACCAAGACTCAAAAGGGAACCCATCGTCCATTGGGCGGCCCGTTAACACACAAATTACACAAAAACAAATTATACAGACTAATACACAAGTTACAAATAAATCACACAATCAGGCTAAGTATAAGGTAACTAGAATGAAAGTTCTGGGTGCTGATATTGTCAATGTAAATGTCTTATGATGAACGCCAGGTTTTCATTCCATGTCGGAGCGATGATACTGGAATTGTAGGCTCCAACTGCAGTGTTACTCCCCAAGTGAACCTCGGAGAAGAAAGATATGTGATGTGGTAAATATGTAACAGATTATTCAAAGGCCAAACTACATCTATTTACATATTTACATTGACATCTATCAAATTAAATTAAATTCTCTCAACCTGAAACAACTGGATTGTTCAGAACAGAAGTAAACTTAAGAATAAAACCTCTATTCTTAAATAAATCAAATACCCAGTCTGGTAAACATTCAGGAACTTCAAGTATTTTCTTAAATAATGTTTATATCGCCACCTTGAAAAATGATAATTTTTCTTCGGCTTGCTTCTGACTCGCTATTTCTGTCTCTTCTCCGTTTTTGTCGTGTCACTGGTGTGCTTTGGCGCGCGTGTAAAAACACTGGCTCAGATTGGCTACCATAACGCTGCCTTAGCCTTGTTAAGTTAAACAGGTGTTACACCGAGGACTGTGACCTATCGAGATCTGTTACTCCTCACTAGCCTGGGCAGTGGTCCGCTCGCATTACTGTTAGTATATCAATATATAGTAACGCACCGCTTTTAATGACCAGTAACGTCAACGGCGTTGTAACGACAGGAAAAGTAATTAATTATATTATCCCGTTACTGACAAAATGACGCCGTTATCGCAACACTGTACATGACTATCTCAAAAATGTTACTCTATTGTACATATATCACAATGATCACACATTACATTGAGAAATAGGTTTGAACCAACTAAGCTTTATATCTTAATTTAAGATTGTGAACTGCTGAGATCGTGGCATCTGTAAGACATCTGCACAGCGGGAAAGTGGTCAGCGATACAAGTGAACAGGACGAACCAACAGAGAAGAGAAGAAAGGTGGAGAAATCTCCTGCCACAAGGTGTTCCAGTCATGTGTATCTCATTGGGCAGCCCAGCTCCAGCATCAGTGGCTGTCAACTTCCTACTAATCGCCAGGTGTATCGCCATTCTGGAGTATGGCAAGGATTAAAACACTTACTAGACCAAATGCAGTCAATCACTCATTGCAGTTCCTTTCTCTTCCTCTGTTGTGTTGTCTCTTCTCTTGTTTTTGACTATTTTCCTGTATTTCTCATGGAGGATCATGAAGTGATTGACTGCATTTGGTCTAGTGTTTTAATCCTTGCCATACTCCAGAATGGCAAAACAACATCCAGTGTATCATGGGCTAGAGAACTATTGTCACTGTACAAGCCAACCTAGAAAATCCTGAAGCTACTGGATTACTGAAGGTTTGCCTACCGCTTCAGACTCTGTGTCCCAGCGACAACAGAGGTCTACGAATGGCTGCTTTTGAACCGTCCCTTCACCAGTCGGTGTCTGTGACATGGCGGGCAGAAAGCCCCGCCTTTGTCGCTCTCTGGCAGTTTGTCCCGGAGAGCAACGATGCCGTCCACCCTCTGCTATGTCACAAAAGCCTGGTGACGCAGCTCCACCGGACCGTCAGCCACGTCGACCACGCGATGATGGCCTTGAACGCCGTCGGGTCCCAGACTCTCCTGGGAATTAAAGAAAGAGAAATACAGATATTTCTGTATCCTAATCGTCAGGACATCACCCCTCCTTCCCCTCTGTCTTGCCGGCAATCAGCAGGACCAAACATCACCCTTTATTATGTTAATTAACAGAGCAAGAATGAGGCAGCAGCTCTGTGGTGCACCCAGAAAGTCTAATACTACCGCTACTAATATCCTCTGTAAATATATATCACATGTATTTGTTTGATACTCTCATTGGCTTTATTGGGTATTTTCTGTCTAGAATAGATTCAAACAATTTTTTCCCCAATTATTTAGCAGATAGATAGATAGATAGATAGATAGATAGATAGATAGATAGATAGATAGATAGATAGATAAATAGATAGATAGATAGATAGATAGATAGATAGATAGATAGAGAGAGAGAGAGACAGAGAGAGTACTTGGTGAAGCCAATTAGCACCGCCATGATAATGCTAATTTCCGGTACCATTCGTATGGGATTTCCAATATAACATTAGCATGGAGCTAATTGTCGGCCGAGAGTGAAGTCAAATCTTTGATATATTATAATTTCTTTCATTTGATTATTAATGAAACTAATGGTATAAATAAAAAAGCGACCTTATTGATAGATGTTGTACTTGGTGTTTTAGAAAGCCAATTAGCACCGCCATGATAATGCTAATTTCCGGTAGCATTGGTATGGGATTTCCAATATAACATTAGCATGGAGCTAATTGTCGGCCGAGAGTGAAGTCAAATGTTTGATATATTATCATTTCCTTCATTTGATTATTAATGAAACGAATAGTATATTTTTTATTAAATTGAATTATCAATGTATCTTTACCTTATAAAGGATTAAATGTCCACCCCAAGAGGATTTGATGTCTTCAAATGTATTTTTTGTTTTAAGCATAATTGGTTGTCCTGTAGGTCAGTGGATAAGGTGTTGGGCGACAGGCCACTCAGTGCAGGGTTCAAACCCCACTGTGACCTCCTGATCCTGGCTAATAGCCGGTATGCATCGGTTGAGGGGGGACTGGCCCGAACCAAGCCAACGCTACAGGAAAACCTTTTCTTCATTACTACTAATGCTTTACATTAGACAAACAGCCTGCTCGCTCTTTGCTGTTTTAGAAAGCCAATTAGCACCGCCATGATAATGCTAATTTCCGATAGCATTCCTATGGGATTTCCTATATAACGTTAGCATCCAGCTAATTGTCGGCTGAGAGTCAAGTCAAATCTTTCATATATTATCATTTCCTTCATTTGATTATTAATATAAACTAATAGTATATTTTTTATTCAATTGAATTATCAATGTATCTTTACCTTATAAAGGATTAAATGTCCGCCCCAAGAGGATTTGATCATTTTTTATTATTATCAAACAGTGCTCCTTCACTACAAGTACAACTATACACACATAATAAACATATAACAACATATTTAAAACTTGTAAATCCTGTAAAGCTGCTTTGTGACAACATGTGTTGTGGAAAACCAAAATATATTTCATTGGATTTGATTTGATATTTACATTTTTTTTATTATGTACAACTATTTACTACAGGGCAGGTGGGGCGTTTGGCTCACTAGACCTGTTCAAAAAACTACTTTTTCATTAACACTAATCTTTGGAGGACAACTTTTATTTTTATGTAAGAATCAAAAGAAAACAATTCTGTAAAATACAGTACAGTAGTAATAAAAATAATTGGGGTTAGGTGGCGAGGCGAGAAAAGAGGGTCAGTGTTCAGTGTTCATCAGGGTTCCCACACCTTGGTTAACATAAAATTCAAGGACCTTTCAATGACTTTCCAGGACCAACTTCCTCAAATTCAAGGACTGCACCTGCCAGCATTTACCTACTCTTACCCCTGAATATGTTATCAAAAAACGATGTTAATACAACGCAAATTCAAAAGACTGAATGTCATTTCAAGCCATGCATCCTGAAATTTTTTGTGCATGACATTAAGCGCTGATTCTACGAAAACTTCACTCACACTCAACATGACTGGCAAGTTAGCGATGCACATCTGAGATGACGACATTCACGTAAAATGGCTATAGTTGTTGAAGGATCAACAACTACCTACAGGAAACACTTGCTTTCGGTGCTGAACAAACAAACAAATTTCTCTACAGGAGAATGACCAAACTTTGCCAAGTAAAAGTCAGCATAAGCCCTGTGCAAAATAATGACATGTTGACAGTAGACAAATAATAATAATAATAACAATAATACACATATGCATATACACATACAGTACATACATAAAACAGAGGAGCAAAGCCATATAATGAGATCAAGGACCGTCAAGGACGGCTGTCTTTTATGCCTGTTTTCAAAAACTTTCCAGGGCCTTGAACTTATTTTTTCAGATTCACAAACTTTCAAGGACTTCAAGGACCCGTGGGAACCCTGAAGGTAGCTCTGCGGGACTTGAGGGACTTTGGTTTGTCATCAGGGGCTAATCTCCGGGAAGAAGCAGTGGCCGTGTTTATTTTGCCGAGTCTACCATGCATCAGTCAGCTAGCGGCGGCTAAACGCTTGCAGCTTTCACCTCAGCTGCCTAGGGAGGGGGGGACATGGGGGCCTATCTTCTCAATCACATGGTTTAAGGAGCGAGCCCCCTGGAAAAGATGATGCGCAACTAACCGTCTACTGACAATTCTCTGGAGCGCCCCAGGTCACTCTTGTTTCCCACCAGGATGACGGGGATGTTTTCCGACTGGTGCGCCCAGCGAAGCTGTATGCGCAGCTCCGAAGCCTTCTCAAAGCTGGACTTGTCCGTCACCGAGTTTACAATGATGTAGGCGTCGCCCATCCACATGCACTGATCCTTCAGCCACTGGCTGTTATCCTGTGGAATGGCACCCGGTTAATACAAAAGGCGCAGAACGCTCTGTGGCGTATCACCAATCCTGTGGTTTTAGGTGGTTGTTATCAGCGAGTGACTCGCTCACCTGTTCCCATATGTCCTACAAAAGCAGATTTGTCTCTTCTTCGTTGACGATGATTGACCTATCATATGTGTTTCCTGATGGGAAGAAGGAAGTAAGAAATAAGAACATTTATTCTGAAGTACTCAGCATCTCTTATCACAGTACCAGAGTCACCTATCCCAGTATCTAGACAGTAGGATTTTGACAAATCATCCATCAATCTGAGCCCTGACCGTGGAGTTTTCCTTTAGAGCCAGTGTATTAATCTTTTACACCCACTCTGCCTGGTGTTTGACTACAACTACCTAAGCTCTATTTGAGTAATGGGTGCAGCTGTGGCTGGCTGGAAATAGCAGAAATCAATACACCTTTACCTGCTCTCCCATATGACCCATTACACTGTCTGTTAGTCAGACCAGATTGTGAGGTCCTTGAATTAGCTTAATCCCATGTCCTTGGAACATGTTCTACTAAAAAGCAAGCATTATCTCGCAACAACAAAAGTGCCCACATTGGCACCAAGACTTTACCTGTCTCCTCTGAGTCGTGACTGTCCTCAACTCCACCAAATATCCTCGCCAGACTCGACTTCCCTACGTTGAGCTCGCCAAGAAGCACAACCTTGTAGGTGTGTCCATGGGAGTCGCTCCCGGAGGAGATGACAGAGTCGGATGAATCAGACACGCAGCTGTCACGGTGCTGCTCCCCGGGACCGTAGGAGGTGCAGCGCGTGAGTGTGGAGAGCTCGGCGCTCTGCACTGAGGGCATGGTGGAGCAGAACTCGCGGTGGTCCACTGGTATGCTCCTCCGGTGTAAACTCTGCAGGTTGAAGGGAGGAAAGGGTATACTTCCTCTCCTTTTATCCATGTTCCGCAACTTGTCTCCTTTGTTCAAAGTCATGATTATAATATAAGCAGTTTGTTAATATTGTTTGTCCCACTAAGTAGACAGCCCATATTAGCCTACATTAAATACACTTATTTATTGTTTCTGTTCTGACATATCCCAGCTGCCAATATCTATAAACATAGCAGTTTTTTACAGATAAACATGCCAAACCTGCCTATTTAAAATATATAAACTTAGATGTATATTTGTCCAATGTCTTCTTTCCAACGTCTGAACTCCAATGGTCAAGAAAAATCCGTTTGGTATAGCTCCTTTCGTTTCTCTTCTACAGTGCGGTTCGGTTATGATCAGAGATGAGACGGAGCCCCTTATTTATTGCCCGGTAGGATCGCTGGCGTCAAAAAATAATCAGAAAAAAACAGCAGATTGTTCAGATTTAATGTTAATAAAAATAAAAGATGTTTTAATAAATATATAAAAAGTTCTTACCTCTGGTGTCATGACCTCTGAAACGAAGGATGTTCTTTTTAAACTTGATCGGTCATATTTTAGGACTGCAAAAGTCTTCTCAATGATGGCTTCAGTCTAAAAAAAATATGAAATAAGCACAATATTCAGTAATTAAATTGCTGGAGCTCTTAAAAAAAGGTAAGCTCTACTAAAATGACAAAATAGTGTATTATAATAGCGTATAATAAGAGTATTTAATTAGCTCACTATTTTACACCTTGGTCCATGAACATGTTCCTGGTTTAAAACATGGACCTTCAAGTGTTTTAAAGGGCTTGTTGATAAAGTAGGTGTACTTGTAGCCGGGTAAACTATGTGCAAGACAGGTATCCAAAGTATCCAAGACCAGGACAAAGAAAAACAATATGTCAGGCTAATATCTAAACATGTCTTTGGACTTTACCCATGTTTTAATACAAATATTTACCTGGTTTTCTTCAAAGACAGAAATGTTTCCATCTCTGAGCCTTTTCATTTTCAGGTCAAAAGTGGGGTTTTCAAGCAGGAACATTCTATTGGACCTCAATCTTCTGGACTGCAGGTCTTTTTCTAGTGTCTGCAAACAGAAAAAAACATAATTTTATTAGTGAATTTGTGACGTGTAATGATGCTTATTGATGTAAATACACCGCACAACATAACATTAGACTTCTTTTCCTGCTGATTATTGGGTGGTATTCCAGATTTTAAATTTTAGTTCAGAAATTGAGTGCTGAAGAAGATTTCCTTTACTGTAACTCACTATTTTTTTAGTCAGTGTAAGACTGTTTTTCTATTGTGGTTTAATATAAATTACCATTGGTGTTACCATGTTTGCCATTAATTAATGAATCTATGGCAGCCCATAGCAGTATTATTTGACCTATTCAATGTTTGGTGAGTGTGACATATTTCTTTGACATTACAGGTACTCAAGAGTATTTGATGCTGCGCTACTGATCACATTAAGTACTTTCATTTATTTTAGTAAGTACATTTATTGAATCATAACAGTCAAGTTTGCAATTATGTTTTCTTGTCAGATATGTGCATATCAGTGTAACTGCTCAGTTGCCTATGTGAGACACGTGAAAATTCACAGAAATATGCACAATTTAAAACTGCAGTGTTGTATCCCTAATTGCAAAAGGACCTTTCGAAAATGTCACCCAGCTTCTGATGGCTCATTTCTCAGAGAACACCACAGGACTAGTTCTTCATGCAGATCTAAGTTTCCATTGAAAAAATACACTCTACACATGTGTGTGTTGTGTGTGTGTATGTATGTCATGTGTCAATTTATCAAGGGTTCACACACAAGGTTGTAATTTGCTGTATTTCAAAAGAATTTGACAGGAATTTTTTTGTCATGTTTCAGGTGGAACAGCAGGACACTGTATTCAGCGCTGGATGGTCAGCCTTGAGGGCCATGTAATATGTGAGGGGATGCAACCCACCTTCTTGACAGGGCTTGCTGCCTTATTTTCTATCTTCTACATCTTCAATCTCGAATACCAAGAAGAGGCCTCATGCACTCTTGAATTCATCCAAAGGTTAGGTATTTTCACTAAAACATGTGTTTCTTATCTCTTTAATGGTATACTATTGTGAACAAAACATTTTCTGCTTTTTGTTGTGTTGTTAATGTAAGTGAGTTACACAAATTGAGTTTTACACTGTCTGAAGAGACACTATTATTTTTCAGGCGCTTCATTGGTATAAACCCTGAGTGAGGCACCAAGGCTGGACGGGGCAAAGACTTGTCCAAAAAAACTGGCAAAGCCACCAGCAAAAAGATGACAACAGTCAACCCACATGTATCCACTCTGCTGAGAAGACTGATGGACTTTCACTGGGACTTCATTTAAAATGGTGAGATTATTCAGTCCCATTGCACACACACACACACACACACACACACACACACACACACACACACACACACACACACACAAAGACACCAGCTTGTCTCATTGCTTTAATTCTTTTTCCCTCACAACTTTTCTCTCTCTCTCTTACAGGGTAGAAAGTCTGAATTGCTGTTATTCACGCACCTCACCTGGTCCCTCAACACAAGCTCCATAACAAAGCCCAGCAGCGTCTCTACTTCCTGTAGACTGAGGAAAGCACACCTTCCACCTCCCATCCTCACCATGTTCTACAGAGGGACTGTAGAGAGCATCCTGAGCGCCTGCATTACCGTCTGGTTCAGGAGCTGCAACATCTCGGAGCCCAAGACCCTACAGCGGATAGTGAGGATAGCCGAGAAGATCATTGGTGTCTCTCTCCCCTCCATCAGTGACATCTACACCACACGCTGCATCCGCAAAGTCACCAGCATTGTGGAAGACCCAACCCACCCATCACACGGTCTCTTCACTCTGATGCCGTCCGGCAAAAGATACAGGAGCATCCGAGCCTCCACCTCCAGACTCTGTAATAGCTTTGTTCACCAGGCAGTCAGGCTCCTCAACTCCCAGACACAGAACTGACACACACCAACACTGATCTGACCCCACACACGCACAAAAAGACTGCACTGAACCCCCCACCAGAAATAGTTGCTGCTCTCCCACAGGACCTATTAACTACCTCAGAACCACTGTGTTCATGTATGTTCCATATGATACAGTATATCACTCATCTCAGACACCACTTAGACCACATTGCACTGTACCAGCTCTTTACACCATCATGTCTCAATTGTCTCTGGCCTGTTGTATTTATTGTAATGTTTTGCTGTGAGATTGCCCTATGCTGCACATTTTGCACAGTCTTGAATTGCTACCCTGCCGCACTTTATGTTGTCTGTTGTACTGTCAATTTGTGTTACACCATGGTTGCGGAGGAACGAAATTTCGTCACACTGTGTACCTGCACTCTGATGTAATGACAATAAAAAGCCACTTGACTTGAAGTTTGTCTGGATTGTTCCTGTTGTTTCATTATCGGAACTGTTATGTTGTGACTAGTTTCATGTCAACATTTCCAAGTCTGAATGCCTTGTTCTTTTATTGCACTATTTTCAGTCAAAGGGTTGTGTTGTTTTTTTGTTTGTTTTTTTTTTTTTACAAAGAAGGCACTATTTGAATGTAGAGAATTTAAATTATGTTAAAATAAAAGGCAAAGTGCATTAAGAAGCTGTGTTTTTTTCACATTGCAATTACATACTGCTAAATTCACAAATCACATTCTGTTGTAGTTTGTAGATTTTGTTGTAGTTTTGTAGAGTACTACTATTATTATCATAACTATAATTATAAATGTCAGTTATGGAAGCAGTGGTGTATTATTATTATGGTTACTATTAATACTTTTACTACTATTATTGTCACGGTGAGGCGGCCCTCTACCGGCCGCCTCTGTCCACAGCGGCTGTTGTTGTTGCTGTTGTTTGGTGACGTCATGTGCGTCCCTCAGGTGGGCAGAGCCCGTGATCCGTCTCACCTGAGGGTCGTTTGTTTGCCTATATATGTCTTGTCTTTGTACCAGATGACCGCTGGTCATTATATCCTTAATTTGGGGATATTGCACGGGTTTTAGGTTTGCACACTTTCTATTAAACCATCCTTTTTCTCTGAGACTTGGTGTGATCGCTTCCTTTTAGTTGCTCACCCCCGCCCGTCACAGAATGACCAGCCACCCTTCGGAAGCCGCCGAGTCTCTTTTTCTTTCTCCTTCGTTCGTGGTCATGTCTCGTGGTAAGTGTTTGTCTGCGTGGTGTTTTGTGAAGAGTTCCGCCTTGCTTTTGTGTTGTGTTTGTGGCACGGCGTGGACCAGGGCTGTCTGCCCTGGGAAAACTCTTCCTGTCTGTTGTTTGTTAGTTTGTTTGAAGAGCTCCGCCGTGTCTGTGTTTGTGGCACGGCGAGGACCAGGGCGTCTTCCCTGGAAAGGCTCTTCATGTTTTGTGTTGGTTAAAACGTGTGTTCATGTCGACGAATGTGTGGATCAGTGTGCGTGCTCGTTATGTTTAATGTTACATGTTTTGTGTGTGACGCGGTCGCCGCTCGTCACTGTCGCCTCGCTCCCCGTGTGTCTTGTGTTAAATGTGGGGAGCGACTGCGACTCTGAGCGGCGCGCGTCACTGTGTGTTTATGTCGAGTGCGCATGTGTAGGTCCCGTCTGTCTGTTTGTGCACCGTTTTTGTTTGCTTGTCTAGTCTTTGCATGTGTGTTGTGTCCTAGCGTGTTGTCAACTGTTTGCGTGTAATTCCACGCATGCTCCTCCCCGTGAATGTGTGTTTGGGGGGGACCGGCTGTGGTCCCGTGCCATGGGGTGTGGCATGGAGGGCGTCGCTCCTGAAGGAGGCCCTGAATAGGGTAGGGCGCGTTTGTGGTGTGTGTGTGTGTGTGTGTGTGTGTGTGTGTGTGCGCGTGCTGTTCTCTGTGCAGGTGCTTCTCCTTGGCGGTGTTCCTGGACCTTGTGGGGGTCTCCACCTGGCAGGAGCCCTCTTGTGTTGTGGGGTGACCGGAGCCCGGTCATGAAGAGCCCCTCCCTAGAGGGCTGGGGCCCCCGGATGTTTGGGGACCATGGGGCTCCGGTCTGAAAAGCTCCTGCTGAGGAGGGAGATCCTCCCTCCTGCCCGGGGTGACCAGGAGGCCCTTGGGGCTGCTCCCTAGCCCGCGTTGGGGGTGCTCTGGGCGTCCACCTTGCGAGGAGAGGCCCCGGGAGGGGTTGTCTTCCCAGGAGGCTGGGGTGACCCCTAGCAGAAGGCAGGGGTCAGCTCTGGGAGGAGGTAGGTCCAGGAGGTGAAGTAGCCACGCCTTGGAGAGGTAGCCTGCACACACACACACATACACGAGGGACAAGAGAGGAGCTGTAGCCCCTCGTCCTCACACCTGTGGGGCTCACCGGCTGAAGGCCGGTTAGGGCGTGAGGGCCCTGTGACCGACTGGGGCGTGGTTTTGTGTTAACGGCCCGGTCGGTCCAGGGTCCCGCCCGGGGAGGCGAGCTGAGTAATGAGTGTTTTTGTGTTTCAGCTCCCGGACTCAGGAGGTGTCCATGCCTGTCCCTGCCTTCCTGCCCCTTCGTGTTTTGTGTGCAGCCGCTGTGTGCCACACACCCAGTGGAGGGGAGTGCGGCTTGGTGGGGGGGGTCTGTCACGGTGAGGCGGCCCTCTACCGGCCGCCTCTGTCCACAGCGGCTGTTGTTGTTGTTGTTGTTGTTTGGTGACGTCATGTGCGTCCCTCAGGTATGCAGAGCCCGTGATCCGTCTCACCTGAGGGTCGTTTGTTTGCCTATATATGTCTTGTCTTTGTACCAGTTGACCGCTGCTCATTATATCCTTAATTTGGAGATATTGCACGGGTTTTAGGTTTGCACACTTTCTATTAAACCATCAGTTTTCCCTGAGACTTGGCGTGATCGCTTCCTTTTAGTTGCTCACCCCCGCCCGTCACAATTATTATCATAACTATTATTATAAACTGTTATGGAAGCAGTGGTGGATAATGTAATTGTAATGACAATATAGCCATTATTTTACTTTATTATTATTCTACTTTACAATGTTATTTTATTATATTTTACCATTGTATGTACCTTATGCTTTGGCAATACAAATGTACATATTTGTCATGCCAATAAAGCGCCATTGAATTGGATTGAATTGGATTAGAATGTGGAACATAACACTTCTTACACTGCCCTGATGTCATAATAATGACACATATGAGGATCATTCCATGTACACTATAATTTCAGATCAGATTGTGTAGTGTGACGCAACTGACCATGTTTGCCAAAATGAAGTGTCTCTGGTGTTGGTGTGCAGGGGGAATCCAGGACGAGTCAACAGACACAGACATGAACAAGGAGTCCAGAAGAGAAATCAAACTAAAAGCTAAAAGAAAAGCAAAAGAGGAGACAGAAAACATCATTCCCTTGAGTGAGTGAATGAGTACAATGTTAACAACTTATTTTGTGGCATGTATAGGGACTTATTTAAGGTATTTTTCTTTGAACACAGTTCAGTAAAGCTCAGTATCAGTAAGGTTCATGTAAATGGTTTATTCACTGTGTATCTTTATGCTTGTAGCAGTACTGAAAGTCTTTCCCTTTAGAAAATCATTAATAAATTGCAATAATTAGAATTCACAGGAAACAAACACAGTTACATGTTACTCCTAGGTAGCGTTAAGTAACTTTGGAGTTCATTATTATGGGTCAGGGGCTGTACTGTGATACTGATCACATCACCCTGGTAAAACCTCTATTAATGTCAATACCAGAAAAACAAGCATCAACACAGCTCAACTGAAAAACATTCATCTGACATTCTCATGTAAAATTGATTAGTGTATGTTGAAGAAATTTTTTTTTGTTGTTGCAGAAGCTCCTGTGACCGATGATCTGGATAAGATGATCGATGATCTCTTCCACTTTCTCCAGGACTATTCTTCTGACCTTCCACCTCTAGGTGATCAAGAGACATTCATACAAAATCCCATACTGAAAACACATTTGCTAATTTACTGACATCAACTTGTTCAATACTTATTAATATCAATACCATAGAAGTTTACATTAACACATCAGCATCAGTACGATTCATGTAAATGGTTTATTCACTGTGTATCTTTATGCTTGTAGCAGTACTGGAAGTCTTTTCCTTTTGAAAATCATTAATAAATTGCAATAATCAGAATTCACAGGAAACAAACACAGTTACTCCTAGGTAGCGTTAAGTAACTTTGGAGTTTATTGCTAGAGCCATTAAGTGAAAAATAAGAGAAAAAGAAACAGAAAATAGGTCTGTTCTATAGGATTTCTCTTTTCTTTCTATTTTTGTTGTTATTTTTGTCTGTTTTGTTCTTGTCTTTGTTCTTTTTTGTATTTCTCTGTAAAGCATCCTTGGGTACTTTGAAAGGCGCTATATAAGTGGAAAATATTATTATTATTATTATTATTATTATTATTATGGGTCAGGGGCTGTACTGTGATACTGATCACATCACCCTGGTAAAACCCCTATTAATGTCAATACCAGAAAAACAAGCATAAAAACAGCTCAAATTAAAAACATTCATCTGACATTCTCATGTAAAATTAGAGTATGTTGAAAAAAAAAATTTTGTTGTTGCAGAAACACCTGTTCTGGACTTTTCTTCTCATCTTCCACCTCTAGGTGATCAAGAAACATTCATACAAAAAACACATTTGCTAATTTACTGAAGTTTACATTAACACAGATCAGCTGAAAAATATTCACCTGTTATTACCACACAATATTTAATAAGGGCTTCTTGAAAAAAATTGTTTTGCAGAAGGAACTATGAAATATGTGTTCTCGACATCTGTCAGGAACCCTCACAGGCTCCCTTGGACAAGACTGAGGTCTCTTGCACCCTGCATGTAGGTGACCAAGAGACATTCATACAGAATCCTATGCTGATTACACGTTTGCTAATTTACTGACATCAACCTGTTCAATAGCTAGTAATATAAATAAGAGAGACTCTTACATTTACAGAAATCAGCTGAAAAATATTAACCTGTTATTACCATTTAATATTTAATAAGGGCGTGTTGAAAAAAAATCTTTTTTTTTGCAGAAGGAACTTTGAAAGGAACTCTCAACGAGTCCTGTCAGGAGATCTTGCAACTCACCTCTAGCCTGTTCCTGTGTCTTCATGTTGTTGTTGTTGTTGTGGTGTTTGTCCCTCAGGTGGGCGGAGCCCGCGATCCGTCTCACAGTCTTGTTGTTGTTGTTGTTGTGGTGTTTGTCCCTCAAGTTGGCGGAGCCCGTGATCCGTCTCACAGTCGTGTTTTTGTTGTTGTTGTGGTGTTTGTCCCTCAGGTGGGCGGAGCCCGCGATCCGTCTCACCTGAGGGTCGTTTGTTTGTCTATGTATGTCTTGTCTTTGTACCAGTTGACCGCTGGTTATTATACCCTTAATTTTGAACAAGTCACGGGTTTTTGGTTTACGCACTTATTCTATTAAACCATACATTTTCCCTAAGACTTGGCGTGATCGTTTCCTTTTTGTTTCACTCACCCTGCCCGTCACACATGCAAGTCTGTCAACATCGACTTTTCATCATCAGTTTAGGCTCCCATAATCCCTCATGTTCTGTTTTTACAATATAAAATATACAAATATATGCCTGTTCAGTTGTCTAGTCCGTGGGGTTAGTGTTGAAAACACAGCTTGTGGTCTTAGCAGCCTAGGAGGAGGCCGACAGAGTCCGGCTCTCTCAGAGCACTGTGAGGTTGTGGCAGGTCTTGGACTTTTGTCGGAAGGCCATCTTCTTGTTCTTCCGGGCAACCATGTGGCCCAGGAAGCATTTGGCCTTTTTGCTGACTGCCCTCTGTGTGGGGTGGGGGGTAACAAAAAGTGAACAGGAGGGGGAGAAGGTGGGGTGGACACATGAGAATCACAAGTGCAGGTTAAAGGTACAGGGTTCCCACACCTTGGTTAACATAAAATTCAAGGACCTTTCAATGACTTTCCAGGACCAACTTCCTCAAATTCAAGGACTGCACCTGCCAGCATTTACCTACTCTTACCCCTGAATATGTTATCAAAAAACGATGTTAATACAACGCAAATTCAAAAGACTGAATGTCATTTCAAGCCATGCATCCTGAAATTTTTTGTGCATGACATTAAGCGCTGATTCTACGAAAACTTCACTCACACTCAACATGACTGGCAATTTAGCGATGCACATCTGAGATGACGACATTCACGTAAAATGGCTATAGTTGTTGAAGGATCAACAACTACCTACAGGAAACACTTGCTTTCGGTGCTGAACAAACAAACAAATTTCTCTACAGGAGAATGACCAAACTTTGCCAAGTAAAAGTCAGCATAAGCCCTGTGCAAAATAATGACATGTTGACAGTAGACAAATAATAATAATAATAACAATAATACACATATGCATATACACATACAGTACATACATAAAACAGAGGAGCAAAGCCATATAATGAGATCAAGGACCGTCAAGGACGGCTGTCTTTTATGCCTGTTTTCAAAAACTTTCCAGGGCCTTGAACTTATTTTTTCAGATTCACAAACTTTCAAGGATTTCAAGGACCCGTGGGAACCCTGGTTCATGGTCAGCCACTGGTCAGTGTTCATCCACACCGTCCCCTCAAAAGCCCTCAATGTCTAAAATACAGTAAATAGTACAGGAAGAGGTGCCTTACACAATCACCAACTATAACAGCCTAAAATGTGGTTAGAAATGAGGGGGAGAGACAAGTAATTTTTTTTTTACCTTATTTTCAGTAGTTTTTAGCACTTTGAGTTGCATGTATGTATGAAAGGTGCTATACAAATAAAGATTATTATTACAGTGGTACCTCGAGATACGAGCTGCTCTATATACGAGCGATCCAAGATACGAGCACCGAGACGAGCAAAATTTCTGTTCGACACCCGAGTGCACGCTCGAGATACGAGCATGAACCACTAGGTGGCAGTACAGTACTATATGGAAAAAAAGAAATAATTAATCAGCTCAAAGACACACTCAAACGCTTTTCTTTTTCACCCTCCCCCACAACCTTAGGTTCAAAAACACAAACATACCTGTATGTGCGGAGATGACGTCATTTAGCGCGTTCTAGCAGCCAATAGCGTTTTTTTAATTTTAAACACATCCAGCAGAACAATGAACTGATGGTTCAGACCATCACCCCCCCCTCACCCGTCTACCTATAAGTGGCTGCATGTACATAACAAAGGGTGGCCTAATGGAATGCAAATATCCCCAGAACTGCCCCCTGGTGGAGACCAGGTGGAAAAAGTGTGGAATGAAAATGCTGGGACTCCTAGTGTTAAAACTACATTCCCAGAGATTGATGCTATAGCTTTGAAATTGGTACCAAACGATAGGTAATAACATTTTCATTTATCTGGTATAAAACACATAGACACTATGTACATTTCAACTATATTTAATGCAAAAACATACATATTTTTGATGCTTGGAAAGGATGACATCGTATGATACATGACCAGTGTTGGGAACGTTACTTTAAAAAAGTAATTAGTTATAGTTACTCACTACTTGTTCAAAAACGTAACTGAGTTAGTAACTGAATTACTCTATAATACAAGTAACTCGTTACCAGGGAAAGTAACTATTTGCATTACAGTAAAAAAAAAGTTATATGCCAATGAATAAGGATTTTTTGAAAAAGCAGTTTTCACAGTCAGTTGAAATGAGTATTTATTGCACATCAACAGACCAGTGCAGGATAAAATCCTTTAAAATCCCAAATCTTTGTAAATAATAATAATAATAAAAAGCAAAAGTAAACAGTTACACTATATAAAGTGCATTTAAATCAAATATCAAATATATTTGTATAGCGCTTTTCACAACATATGTTGTCACAAAGCGCTTTACAGTATTTACAAAGTTAACAATACTATGGGTCCAAATCCCTTATGAGCAAGCCAAAGGCGACAGTGGCAAGGAAAAACTCCCTAGATGGTGGGGAATAGGAAGAAACCTTGGGAGGACCAAGACTCAAAAGGGAACCCATCCTCCATTGGGCGGCCCGTTAACACACAAATTACACAAAAACAAATTATACAGACTAATACACAAGTTACAAATAAATCACACAATCAGGCTAAGTATAAGGTAACTAGAATGAAAGTTCTGGGTGCTGATATTGTCAATGTAAATGTCTTATGATGAACGCCAGGTTTTCATTCCATGTCGGAGCGATGATACTGGAATTGTAGGCTCCAACTGCAGTGTTACTCCCCAAGTGAACCTCGGAGAAGAAAGATATGTGATGTGGTAAATATGTAACAGATTATTCAAAGGCCAAACTACATCTATTTACATATTTACATTGACATCTATCAAATTTAATTAAATTCTCTCAACCTGAAACAACTGGATTGTTCAGAACAGAAGTAAACTTAAGAATAAAACCTCTATTCTTAAATAAATCAAATACCCAGTCTGGTAGACATTCAGGAACTTCAAGTATTTTCTTAAATAATGTTTATATCGCCACCTTGAAAATGATAATTTTTCTTCGGCTTGCTTCTGACTCGCTATTTCTGTCTCTTCTCCGTTTTTGTCGTGTCACTGGTGTGCTTTGGCGCGCGTGTAAAAACACTGGCTCGGATTGGCTACCATAACGCTGCCTTAGCCTTGTTAAGTTAAACAGGTGTTACACCGAGGACTGTGACCTATCGAGATCTGTTACTCCTCACTAGCCTGGGCAGTGGTCCGCTCGCATTACTGTTAGTATATCAATATATAGTAACGCACCGCTTTTAATGACCAGTAACGTCAACGGCGTTGTAACGACAGGAAAAGTAATTAATTATATTATCCCGTTACTGACAAAATGACGCCGTTATCGCAACACTGTACATGACTATCTCAAAAATGTTACTCTATTGTACATATATCACAATGATCACACATTACATTGAGAAATAGGTTTGAACCAACTAAGCTTTATATCTTAATTTAAGATTGTGAACTGCTGAGATCGTGGCATCTGTAAGACATCTGCACAGCGGGAAAGTGGTCAGCGATACAAGTGAACAGGACGAACCAACAGAGAAGAGAAGAAAGGTGGAAAAATCTCCTGCCACAAGGTGTTCCGGTCATGTGTATCTCATTGGGCAGCCCAGCTCCAGCATCAGTGGCTGTCAACTTCCTACTAATCGCCAGGTGTATCGCCATTCTGGAGTATGGCAAGGATTAAAACACTTACTAGACCAAATGCAGTCAATCACTCATTGCAGTTCCTTTCTCTTCCTCTGTTGTGTTGTCTCTTCTCTTGTTTTTGACTATTTTCCTGTATTTCTCATGGAGGATCATGAAGTGATTGACTGCATTTGGTCTAGTGTTTTAATCCTTGCCATACTCCAGAATGGCAAAACAACATCCAGTGTATCATGGGCTAGAGAACTATTGTCACTGTACAAGCCAACCTAGAAAATCCTGAAGCTACTGGATTACTGAAGGTTTGCCTACCGCTTCAGACTCTGTGTCCCAGCGACAACAGAGGTCTACGAATGGCTGCTTTTGAACCGTCCCTTCACCAGTCGGTGTCTGTGACATGGCGGGCAGAAAGCCCCGCCTTTGTCGCTCTCTGGCAGTTTGTCCCGGAGAGCAACGATGCCGTCCACCCTCTGCTATGTCACAAAAGCCTGGTGACGCAGCTCCACCGGACCGTCAGCCACGTCGACCACGCGATGATGGCCTTGAACGCTGTCGGGTCCCAGACTCTCCTGGGAATTAAAGAAAGAGAAATACAGATATTTCTGTATCCTAATCGTCAGGACATCACCCCTCCTTCCCCTCTGTCTTGCCAGCAATCAGCAGGACCAAACATCACCCTTTATTATGTTAATTAACAGAGCAAGAATGAGGCAGCAGCTCTGTGGTGCACCCAGAAAGTCTAATACTACCGCTACTAATATCCTCTGTAAATATATATCACATGTATTTGTTTGATACTCTCATTGGCTTTATTGGGTATTTTCTGTCTAGAATAGATTCAAACAATTTTTTCCCCAATTATTTAGCAGATAGATAGATAGATAGATAGATAGATAGATAGATAGATAGATAGATAGATAGATAGATAGATAGATAGATAGATAGATAGATAGATAGATAGATAGATAGATAGATAGATAGATAGATAGATAGATAGAGAGAGAGAGAGACAGAGAGAGTACTTGGTGAAGCCAATTAGCACCGCCATGATAATGCTAATTTCCGGTAGCATTGGTATGGGATTTCCAATATAACATTAGCATGGAGCTAATTGTCGGCCGAGAGTGAAGTCAAATCTTTGATATATTATAATTTCTTTCATTTGATTATTAATGAAACTAATGGTATAAATAAAAAAGCGACCTTATTGATAGATGTTGTACTTGGTGTTTTAGAAAGCCAATTAGCACCGCCATGATAATGCTAATTTCCGGTAGCATTGGTATGGGATTTCCAATATAACATTAGCATGGAGCTAATTGTCGGCCGAGAGTGAAGTCAAATGTTTGATATATTATCATTTCCTTCATTTGATTATTAATGAAACGAATAGTATATTTTTTATTAAATTGAATTATCAATGTATCTTTACCTTATAAAGGATTAAATGTCCACCCCAAGAGGATTTGATGTCTTCAAATGTATTTTTTGTTTTAAGCATAATTGGTTGTCCTGTAGGTCAGTGGATAAGGTGTTGGGCGACAGGCCACTCAGTGCAGGGTTCAAACCCCACTGTGACCTCCTGATCCTGGCTAATAGCCGGTATGCATCGGTTGAGGGGGGACTGGCCCGAACCAAGCCAACGCTACAGGAAAACCTTTTCTTCATTACTACTAATGCTTTACATTAGACAAACAGCCTGCTCGCTCTTTGCTGTTTTAGAAAGCCAATTAGCACCGCCATGATAATGCTAATTTCCGATAGCATTCCTATGGGATTTCCTATATAACGTTAGCATCCAGCTAATTGTCGGCTGAGAGTCAAGTCAAATCTTTCATATATTATCATTTCCTTCATTTGATTATTAATATAAACTAATAGTATATTTTTTATTCAATTGAATTATCAATGTATCTTTACCTTATAAAGGATTAAATGTCCGCCCCAAGAGGATTTGATCATTTTTTATTATTATCAAACAGTGCTCCTTCACTACAAGTACAACTATACACACATAATAAACATATAACAACATATTTAAAACTTGTAAATCCTGTAAAGCTGCTTTGTGACAACATGTGTTGTGGAAAACCAAAATATATTTCATTGGATTTGATTTGATATTTACATTTTTTTTATTATGTACAACTATTTACTACAGGGCAGGTGGGGCGTTTGGCTCACTAGACCTGTTCAAAAAACTACTTTTTCATTAACACTAATCTTTGGAGGACAACTTTTATTTTTATGTAAGAATCAAAAGAAAACAATTCTGTAAAATACAGTACAGTAGTAATAAAAATAATTGGGGTTAGGTGGCGAGGCGAGAAAAGAGGGTCAGTGTTCAGTGTTCATCAGGGTTCCCACACCTTGGTTAACATAAAATTCAAGGACCTTTCAATGACTTTCCAGGACCAACTTCCTCAAATTCAAGGACTGCACCTGCCAGCATTTACCTACTCTTACCCCTGAATATGTTATCAAAAAACGATGTTAATACAACGCAAATTCAAAAGACTGAATGTCATTTCAAGCCATGCATCCTGAAATTTTTTGTGCATGACATTAAGCGCTGATTCTACGAAAACTTCACTCACACTCAACATGACTGGCAAGTTAGCGATGCACATCTGAGATGACGACATTCACGTAAAATGGCTATAGTTGTTGAAGGATCAACAACTACCTACAGGAAACACTTGCTTTCGGTGCTGAACAAACAAACAAATTTCTCTACAGGAGAATGACCAAACTTTGCCAAGTAAAAGTCAGCATAAGCCCTGTGCAAAATAATGACATGTTGACAGTAGACAAATAATAATAATAATAACAATAATACACATATGCATATACACATACAGTACATACATAAAACAGAGGAGCAAAGCCATATAATGAGATCAAGGACCGTCAAGGACGGCTGTCTTTTATGCCTGTTTTCAAAAACTTTCCAGGGCCTTGAACTTATTTTTTCAGATTCACAAACTTTCAAGGACTTCAAGGACCCGTGGGAACCCTGAAGGTAGCTCTGCGGGACTTGAGGGACTTTGGTTTGTCATCAGGGGCTAATCTCCGGGAAGAAGCAGTGGCCGTGTTTATTTTGCCGAGTCTACCATGCATCAGTCAGCTAGCGGCGGCTAAACGCTTGCAGCTTTCACCTCAGCTGCCTAGGGAGGGGGGGACATGGGGGCCTATCTTCTCAATCACATGGTTTAAGGAGCGAGCCCCCTGGAAAAGATGATGCGCAACTAACCGTCTACTGACAATTCTCTGGAGCGCCCCAGGTCACTCTTGTTTCCCACCAGGATGACGGGGATGTTTTCCGACTGGTGCGCCCAGCGAAGCTGTATGCGCAGCTCCGAAGCCTTCTCAAAGCTGGACTTGTCCGTCACCGAGTTTACAATGATGTAGGCGTCGCCCATCCACATGCACTGATCCTTCAGCCACTGGCTGTTATCCTGTGGAATGGCACCCGGTTAATACAAAAGGCGCAGAACGCTCTGTGGCGTATCACCAATCCTGTGGTTTTAGGTGGTTGTTATCAGCGAGTGACTCGCTCACCTGTTCCCATATGTCCTACAAAAGCAGATTTGTCTCTTCTTCGTTGACGATGATTGACCTATCATATGTGTTTCCTGATGGGAAGAAGGAAGTAAGAAATAAGAACATTTATTCTGAAGTACTCAGCATCTCTTATCACAGTACCAGAGTCACCTATCCCAGTATCTAGACAGTAGGATTTTGACAAATCATCCATCAATCTGAGCCCTGACCGTGGAGTTTTCCTTTAGAGCCAGTGTATTAATCTTTTACACCCACTCTGCCTGGTGTTTGACTACAACTACCTAAGCTCTATTTGAGTAATGGGTGCAGCTGTGGCTGGCTGGAAATAGCAGAAATCAATACACCTTTACCTGCTCTCCCATATGACCCATTACACTGTCTGTTAGTCAGACCAGATTGTGAGGTCCTTGAATTAGCTTAATCCCATGTCCTTGGAACATGTTCTACTAAAAAGCAAGCATTATCTCGCAACAACAAAAGTGCCCACATTGGCACCAAGACTTTACCTGTCTCCTCTGAGTCGTGACTGTCCTCAACTCCACCAAATATCCTCGCCAGACTCGACTTCCCTACGTTGAGCTCGCCAAGAAGCACAACCTTGTAGGTGTGTCCATGGGAGTCGCTCCCGGAGGAGATGACAGAGTCGGATGAATCAGACACGCAGCTGTCACGGTGCTGCTCCCCGGGACCGTAGGAGGTGCAGCGCGTGAGTGTGGAGAGCTCGGCGCTCTGCACTGAGGGCATGGTGGAGCAGAACTCGCGGTGGTCCACTGGTATGCTCCTCCGGTGTAAACTCTGCAGGTTGAAGGGAGGAAAGGGTATACTTCCTCTCCTTTTATCCATGTTCCGCAACTTGTCTCCTTTGTTCAAAGTCATGATTATAATATAAGCAGTCTGTTAATATTGTTTGTCCCACTAAGTAGACAGCCCATATTAGCCTACATTAAATACACTTATTTATTGTTTCTGTTCTGACATATCCCAGCTGCCAATATCTATAAACATAGCAGTTTTTTACAGATAAACATGCCAAACCTGCCTATTTAAAATATATAAACTTAGATGTATATTTGTCCAATGTCTTCTTTCCAACGTCTGAACTCCAATGGTCAAGAAAAATCCGTTTGGTATAGCTCCTTTCGTTTCTCTTCTACAGTGCGGTTCGGTTATGATCAGAGATGAGACGGAGCCCCTTATTTATTGCCCGGTAGGATCGCTGGCGTCAAAAAATAATCAGAAAAAAACAGCAGATTGTTCAGATTTAATGTTAATAAAAATAAAAGATGTTTTAATAAATATATAAAAAGTTCTTACCTCTGGTGTCATGACCTCTGAAACGAAGGATGTTCTTTTTAAACTTGATCGGTCATATTTTAGGACTGCAAAAGTCTTCTCAATGATGGCTTCAGTCTAAAAAAAATATGAAATAAGCACAATATTCAGTAATTAAATTGCTGGAGCTCTTAAAAAAAGGTAAGCTCTACTAAAATGACAAAATAGTGTATTATAATAGCGTATAATAAGAGTATTTAATTAGCTCACTATTTTACACCTTGGTCCATGAACATGTTCCTGGTTTAAAACATGGACCTTCAAGTGTTTTAAAGGGCTTGTTGATAAAGTAGGTGTACTTGTAGCCGGGTAAACTATGTGCAAGACAGGTATCCAAAGTATCCAAGACCAGGACAAAGAAAACAATATGTCAGGCTAATATCTAAACATGTCTTTGGACTTTACCCATGTTTTAATACAAATATTTACCTGGTTTTCTTCAAAGACAGAAATGTTTCCATCTCTGAGCCTTTTCATTTTCAGGTCAAAAGTGGGGTTTTCAAGCAGGAACATTCTATTGGACCTCAATCTTCTGGACTGCAGGTCTTTTTCTAGTGTCTGCAAACAGAAAAAAACATAATTTTATTAGTGAATTTGTGAAGTGTAATGATGCTTATTGATGTAAATACACCGCACAACATAACATTAGACTTCTTTTCCTGCTGATTATTGGGTGGTATTCCAGATTTTAAATTTTAGTTCAGAAATTGAGTGCTGAAGAAGATTTCCTTTACTGTAACTCACTATTTTTTTAGTCAGTGTAAGACTGTTTTTCTATTGTGGTTTAATATAAATTACCATTGGTGTTACCATGTTTGCCATTAATTAATGAATCTATGGCAGCCCATAGCAGTATTATTTGACCTATTCAATGTTTGGTGAGTGTGACATATTTCTTTGACATTACAGGTACTCAAGAGTATTTGATGCTGCGCTACTGATCACATTAAGTACTTTCATTTATTTTAGTAAGTACATTTATTGAATCATAACAGTCAAGTTTGCAATTATGTTTTCTTGTCAGATATGTGCATATCAGTGTAACTGCTCAGTTGCCTATGTGAGACACGTGAAAATTCACAGAAATATGCACAATTTAAAACTGCAGTGTTGTATCCCTAATTGCAAAAGGACCTTTCGAAAATGTCACCCAGCTTCTGATGGCTCATTTCTCAGAGAACACCACAGGACTAGTTCTTCATGCAGATCTAAGTTTCCATTGAAAAAATACACTCTACACATGTGTGTGTTGTGTGTGTGTATGTATGTCATGTGTCAATTTATCAAGGGTTCACACACAAGGTTGTAATTTGCTGTATTTCAAAAGAATTTGACAGGAATTTTTTTGTGATGTTTCAGGTGGAACAGCAGGACACTGTATTCAGCGCTGGATGGTCAGCCTTGAGGGCCATGTAATATGTGAGGGGATGCAACCCACCTTCTTGACAGGGCTTGCTGCCTTATTTTCTATCTTCTACATCTTCAATCTCGAATACCAAGAAGAGGCCTCATGCACTCTTGAATTCATCCAAAGGTTAGGTATTTTCACTAAAACATGTGTTTCTTATCTCTTTAATGGTATACTATTGTGAACAAAACATTTTCTGCTTTTTGTTGTGTTGTTAATGTAAGTGAGTTACACAAATTGAGTTTTACACTGTCTGAAGAGACACTATTATTTTTCAGGCGCTTCATTGGTATAAACCCTGAGTGAGGCACCAAGGCTGGACGGGGCAAAGACTTGTCCAAAAAAACTGGCAAAGCCACCAGCAAAAAGATGACAACAGTCAACCCACATGTATCCACTCTGCTGAGAAGACTGATGGACTTTCACTGGGACTTCATTTAAAATGGTGAGATTATTCAGTCCCATTGCACACACACACACACACACACACACACACACACACACACACACACACACACACACACACACACAAAGACACCAGCTTGTCTCATTGCTTTAATTCTTTTTCCCTCACAACTTTTCTCTCTCTCTCTTACAGGGTAGAAAGTCTGAATTGCTGTTATTCACGCACCTCACCTGGTCCCTCAACACAAGCTCCATAACAAAGCCCAGCAGCGTCTCTACTTCCTGTAGACTGAGGAAAGCACACCTTCCACCTCCCATCCTCACCATGTTCTACAGAGGGACTGTAGAGAGCATCCTGAGCGCCTGCATTACCGTCTGGTTCAGGAGCTGCAACATCTCGGAGCCCAAGACCCTACAGCGGATAGTGAGGATAGCCGAGAAGATCATTGGTGTCTCTCTCCCCTCCATCAGTGACATCTACACCACACGCTGCATCCGCAAAGTCACCAGCATTGTGGAAGACCCAACCCACCCATCACACGGTCTCTTCACTCTGATGCCGTCCGGCAAAAGATACAGGAGCATCCGAGCCTCCACCTCCAGACTCTGTAATAGCTTTGTTCACCAGGCAGTCAGGCTCCTCAACTCCCAGACACAGAACTGACACACACCAACACTGATCTGACCCCACACACGCACAAAAAGACTGCACTGAACCCCCCACCAGAAATAGTTGCTGCTCTCCCACAGGACCTATTAACTACCTCAGAACCACTGTGTTCATGTATGTTCCATATGATACAGTATATCACTCATCTCAGACACCACTTAGACCACATTGCACTGTACCAGCTCTTTACACCATCATGTCTCAATTGTCTCTGGCCTGTTGTATTTATTGTAATGTTTTGCTGTGAGATTGCCCTATGCTGCACATTTTGCACAGTCTTGAATTGCTACCCTGCCGCACTTTATGTTGTCTGTTGTACTGTCAATTTGTGTTACACCATGGTTGCGGAGGAACGAAATTTCGTCACACTGTGTACCTGCACTCTGATGTAATGACAATAAAAAGCCACTTGACTTGAAGTTTGTCTGGATTGTTCCTGTTGTTTCATTATCGGAACTGTTATGTTGTGACTAGTTTCATGTCAACATTTCCAAGTCTGAATGCCTTGTTCTTTTATTGCACTATTTTCAGTCAAAGGGTTGTGTTGTTTTTTTGTTTGTTTTTTTTTTTTTACAAAGAAGGCACTATTTGAATGTAGAGAATTTAAATTATGTTAAAATAAAAGGCAAAGTGCATTAAGAAGCTGTGTTTTTTTCACATTGCAATTACATACTGCTAAATTCACAAATCACATTCTGTTGTAGTTTGTAGATTTTGTTGTAGTTTTGTAGAGTACTACTATTATTATCATAACTATAATTATAAATGTCAGTTATGGAAGCAGTGGTGTATTATTATTATGGTTACTATTAATACTTTTACTACTATTATTGTCACGGTGAGGCGGCCCTCTACCGGCCGCCTCTGTCCACAGCGGCTGTTGTTGTTGCTGTTGTTTGGTGACGTCATGTGCGTCCCTCAGGTGGGCAGAGCCCGTGATCCGTCTCACCTGAGGGTCGTTTGTTTGCCTATATATGTCTTGTCTTTGTACCAGATGACCGCTGGTCATTATATCCTTAATTTGGGGATATTGCACGGGTTTTAGGTTTGCACACTTTCTATTAAACCATCCTTTTTCCCTGAGACTTGGTGTGATCGCTTCCTTTTAGTTGCTCACCCCCGCCCGTCACAGAATGACCAGCCACCCTTCGGAAGCCGCCGAGTCTCTTTTTCTTTCTCCTTCGTTCGTGGTCATGTCTCGTGGTAAGTGTTTGTCTGCGTGGTGTTTTGTGAAGAGTTCCGCCTTGCTTTTGTGTTGTGTTTGTGGCACGGCGTGGACCAGGGCTGTCTGCCCTGGGAAAACTCTTCCTGTCTGTTGTTTGTTAGTTTGTTTGAAGAGCTCCGCCGTGTCTGTGTTTGTGGCACGGCGAGGACCAGGGCGTCTTCCCTGGAAAGGCTCTTCATGTTTTGTGTTGGTGTAAACGTGTGTTCATGTCGACGAATGTGTGGATCAGTGTGCGTGCTCGTTATGTTTAATGTTACATGTTTTGTGTGTGACGCGGTCGCCGCTCGTCACTGTCGCCTCGCTCCCCGTGTGTCTTGTGTTAAATGTGGGGAGCGACTGCGACTCTGAGCGGCGCGCGTCACTGTGTGTTTATGTCGAGTGCGCATGTGTAGGTCCCGTCTGTCTGTTTGTGCACCGTTTTTGTTTGCTTGTCTAGTCTTTGCATGTGTGTTGTGTCCTAGCGTGTTGTCAACTGTTTGCGTGTAATTCCACGCATGCTCCTCCCCGTGAATGTGTGTTTGGGGGGGACCGGCTGTGGTCCCGTGCCATGGGGTGTGGCATGGAGGGCGTCGCTCCTGAAGGAGGCCCTGAATAGGGTAGGGCGCGTTTGTGGTGTGTGTGTGTGTGTGTGTGTGTGTGTGTGTGTGTGTGCGCGTGCTGTTCTCTGTGCAGGTGCTTCTCCTTGGCGGTGTTCCTGGACCTTGTGGGGGTCTCCACCTGGCAGGAGCCCTCTTGTGTTGTGGGGTGACCGGAGCCCGGTCATGAAGAGCCCCTCCCTAGAGGGCTGGGGCCCCCGGATGTTTGGGGACCATGGGGCTCCGGTCTGAAAAGCTCCTGCTGAGGAGGGAGATCCTCCCTCCTGCCCGGGGTGACCAGGAGGCCCTTGGGGCTGCTCCCTAGCCCGCGTTGGGGGTGCTCTGGGCGTCCACCTTGCGAGGAGAGGCCCCGGGAGGGGTTGGCTTCCCAGGAGGCTGGGGTGACCCCTAGCAGAAGGCAGGGGTCAGCTCTGGGAGGAGGTAGGTCCAGGAGGTGAAGTAGCCACGCCTTGGAGAGGTAGCCTGCACACACACACACATACACGAGGGACAAGAGAGGAGCTGTAGCCCCTCGTCCTCACACCTGTGGGGCTCACCGGCTGAAGGCCGGTTAGGGCGTGAGGGCCCTGTGACCGACTGGGGCGTGGTTTTGTGTTAACGGCCCGGTCGGTCCAGGGTCCCGCCCGGGGAGGCGAGCTGAGTAATGAGTGTTTTTGTGTTTCAGCTCCCGGACTCAGGAGGTGTCCATGCCTGTCCCTGCCTTCCTGCCCCTTCGTGTTTTGTGTGCAGCCGCTGTGTGCCACACACCCAGTGGAGGGGAGTGCGGCTTGGTGGGGGGGGTCTGTCACGGTGAGGCGGCCCTCTACCGGCCGCCTCTGTCCACAGCGGCTGTTGTTGTTGTTGTTGTTGTTTGGTGACGTCATGTGCGTCCCTCAGGTATGCAGAGCCCGTGATCAGTCTCACCTGAGGGTCGTTTGTTTGCCTATATATGTCTTGTCTTTGTACCAGTTGACCGCTGCTCATTATATCCTTAATTTGGAGATATTGCACGGGTTTTAGGTTTGCACACTTTCTATTAAACCATCAGTTTTCCCTGAGACTTGGCGTGATCGCTTCCTTTTAGTTGCTCACCCCCGCCCGTCACAATTATTATCATAACTATTATTATAAACTGTTATGGAAGCAGTGGTGGATAATGTAATTGTAATGACAATATAGCCATTATTTTACTTTATTATTATTCTACTTTACAATGTTATTTTATTATATTTTACCATTGTATGTACCTTATGCTTTGGCAATACAAATGTACATATTTGTCATGCCAATAAAGCGCCATTGAATTGGATTGAATTGGATTAGAATGTGGAACATAACACTTCTTACACTGCCCTGATGTCATAATAATGACACATATGAGGATCATTCCATGTACACTATAATTTCAGATCAGATTGTGTAGTGTGACGCAACTGACCATGTTTGCCAAAATGAAGTGTCTCTGGTGTTGGTGTGCAGGGGGAATCCAGGACGAGTCAACAGACACAGACATGAACAAGGAGTCCAGAAGAGAAATCAAACTAAAAGCTAAAAGAAAAGCAAAAGAGGAGACAGAAAACATCATTCCCTTGAGTGAGTGAATGAGTACAATGTTAACAACTTATTTTGTGGCATGTATAGGGACTTATTTAAGGTATTTTTCTTTGAACACAGTTCAGTAAAGCTCAGTATCAGTAAGGTTCATGTAAATGGTTTATTCACTGTGTATCTTTATGCTTGTAGCAGTACTGAAAGTCTTTCCCTTTAGAAAATCATTAATAAATTGCAATAATTAGAATTCACAGGAAACAAACACAGTTACATGTTACTCCTAGGTAGCGTTAAGTAACTTTGGAGTTCATTATTATGGGTCAGGGGCTGTACTGTGATACTGATCACATCACCCTGGTAAAACCTCTATTAATGTCAATACCAGAAAAACAAGCATCAACACAGCTCAACTGAAAAACATTCATCTGACATTCTCATGTAAAATTGATTAGTGTATGTTGAAGAAATTTTTTTTTGTTGTTGCAGAAGCTCCTGTGACCGATGATCTGGATAAGATGATCGATGATCTCTTCCACTTTCTCCAGGACTATTCTTCTGACCTTCCACCTCTAGGTGATCAAGAGACATTCATACAAAATCCCATACTGAAAACACATTTGCTAATTTACTGACATCAACTTGTTCAATACTTATTAATATCAATACCATAGAAGTTTACATTAACACATCAGCATCAGTACGATTCATGTAAATGGTTTATTCACTGTGTATCTTTATGCTTGTAGCAGTACTGGAAGTCTTTTCCTTTTGAAAATCATTAATAAATTGCAATAATCAGAATTCACAGGAAACAAACACAGTTACTCCTAGGTAGCGTTACGTAACTTTGGAGTTTATTGCTAGAGCCATTAAGTGAAAAATAAGAGAAAAAGAAACAGAAAATAGGTCTGTTCTATAGGATTTCTCTTTTCTTTCTATTTTTGTTGTTATTTTTGTCTGTTTTGTTCTTGTCTTTGTTCTTTTTTGTATTTCTCTGTAAAGCATCCTTGGGTACTTTGAAAGGCGCTATATAAGTGGAAATTATTATTATTATTATTATTATTATTATGGGTCAGGGGCTGTACTGTGATACTGATCACATCACCCTGGTAAAACCCCTATTAATGTCAATACCAGAAAAACAAGCATAAAAACAGCTCAAATTAAAAACATTCATCTGACATTCTCATGTAAAATTAGAGTATGTTGAAAAAAAAAATTTTGTTGTTGCAGAAACACCTGTTCTGGACTTTTCTTCTCATCTTCCACCTCTAGGTGATCAAGAAACATTCATACAAAAAACACATTTGCTAATTTACTGAAGTTTACATTAACACAGATCAGCTGAAAAATATTCACCTGTTATTACCACACAATATTTAATAAGGGCTTCTTGAAAAAAATTGTTTTGCAGAAGGAACTATGAAATATGTGTTCTCGACATCTGTCAGGAACCCTCACAGGCTCCCTTGGACAAGACTGAGGTCTCTTGCACCCTGCATGTAGGTGACCAAGAGACATTCATACAGAATCCTATGCTGATTACACGTTTGCTAATTTACTGACATCAACCTGTTCAATAGCTAGTAATATAAATAAGAGAGACTCTTACATTTACAGAAATCAGCTGAAAAATATTAACCTGTTATTACCATTTAATATTTAATAAGGGCGTGTTGAAAAAAAATCTTTTTTTTTGCAGAAGGAACTTTGAAAGGAACTCTCAACGAGTCCTGTCAGGAGATCTTGCAACTCACCTCTAGCCTGTTCCTGTGTCTTCATGTTGTTGTTGTTGTTGTGGTGTTTGTCCCTCAGGTGGGCGGAGCCCGCGATCCGTCTCACAGTCTTGTTGTTGTTGTTGTTGTGGTGTTTGTCCCTCAAGTTGGCGGAGCCCGTGATCCGTCTCACAGTCGTGTTTTTGTTGTTGTTGTGGTGTTTGTCCCTCAGGTGGGCGGAGCCCGCGATCCGTCTCACCTGAGGGTCGTTTGTTTGTCTATGTATGTCTTGTCTTTGTACCAGTTGACCGCTGGTTATTATACCCTTAATTTTGAACAAGTCACGGGTTTTTGGTTTACGCACTTATTCTATTAAACCATACATTTTCCCTAAGACTTGGCGTGATCGTTTCCTTTTTGTTTCACTCACCCTGCCCGTCACACATGCAAGTCTGTCAACATCGACTTTTCATCATCAGTTTAGGCTCCCATAATCCCTCATGTTCTGTTTTTACAATATAAAATATACAAATATATGCCTGTTCAGTTGTCTAGTCCGTGGGGTTAGTGTTGAAAACACAGCTTGTGGTCTTAGCAGCCTAGGAGGAGGCCGACAGAGTCCGGCTCTCTCAGAGCACTGTGAGGTTGTGGCAGGTCTTGGACTTTTGTCGGAAGGCCATCTTCTTGTTCTTCCGGGCAACCATGTGGCCCAGGAAGCATTTGGCCTTTTTGCTGACTGCCCTCTGTGTGGGGTGGGGGGTAACAAAAAGTGAACAGGAGGGGGAAAAGGTGGGGTGGACACATGAGAATCACAAGTGCAGGTTAAAGGTACAGGGTTCCCACACCTTGGTTAACATAAAATTCAAGGACCTTTCAATGACTTTCCAGGACCAACTTCCTCAAATTCAAGGACTGCACCTGCCAGCATTTACCTACTCTTACCCCTGAATATGTTATCAAAAAACGATGTTAATACAACGCAAATTCAAAAGACTGAATGTCATTTCAAGCCATGCATCCTGAAATTTTTTGTGCATGACATTAAGCGCTGATTCTACGAAAACTTCACTCACACTCAACATGACTGGCAAGTTAGCGATGCACATCTGAGATGACGACATTCACGTAAAATGGCTATAGTTGTTGAAGGATCAACAACTACCTACAGGAAACACTTGCTTTCGGTGCTGAACAAACAAACAAATTTCTCTACAGGAGAATGACCAAACTTTGCCAAGTAAAAGTCAGCATAAGCCCTGTAGAATCAATGTAATTTTAAATGAACTTGTGCTGGCAAAATAATGACATGTTGACAGTAGACAAATAATAATAATAATAACAATAATACACATATGCATATACACATACAGTACATACATAAAACAGAGGAGCAAAGCCATATAATGAGATCAAGGACCGTCAAGGACGGCTGTCTTTTATGCCTGTTTTCAAAAACTTTCCAGGGCCTTGAACTTATTTTTTCAGATTCACAAACTTTCAAGGATTTCAAGGACCCGTGGGAACCCTGGTTCATGGTCAGCCACTGGTCAGTGTTCATCCACACCGTCCCCTCAAAAGCCCTCAATGTCTAAAATACAGTAAATAGTACAGGAAGAGGTGCCTTACACAATCACCAACTATAACAGCCTAAAATGTGGTTAGAAATGAGGGGGAGAGACAAGTAATTTTTTTTACCTTATTTTCAGTAGTTTTTAGCACTTTGAGTTGCATGTATGTATGAAAGGTGCTATACAAATAAAGATTATTATTACAGTGGTACCTCGAGATACGAGCTGCTCTATATACGAGCGATCCAAGATACGAGCACCGAGACGAGCAAAATTTCTGTTCGACACCCGAGTGCACGCTCGAGATACGAGCATGAACCACTAGGTGGCAGTACAGTACTATATGGAAAAAAAGAAATAATTAATCAGCTCAAAGACACACTCAAACGCTTTTCTTTTTCACCCTCCCCCACAACCTTAGGTTCAAAAACACAAACATACCTGTATGTGCGGAGATGACGTCATTTAGCGCGTTCTAGCAGCCAATAGCGTTTTTTTAATTTTAAACACATCCAGCAGAACAATGAACTGATGGTTCACACCATCACCCCCCCCTCACCCGTCTACCTATAAGTGGCTGCATGTACATAACAAAGGGTGGCCTAATGGAATGCAAATATCCCCAGAACTGCCCCCTGGTGGAGACCAGGTGGAAAAAGTGTGGAATGAAAATGCTGGGACTCCTAGTGTTAAAACTACATTCCCAGAGATTGATGCTATGGCTTTGAAATTGGTACCAAACGATAGGTAATAACATTTTCATTTATCTGGTATAAAACACATAGACACTATGTACATTTCAACTATATTTAATGCAAAAACATACATATTTTTGATGCTTGGAAAGGATGACATCGTATGATACATGACCAGTGTTGGGAACGTTACTTTAAAAAAGTAATTAGTTATAGTTACTCACTACTTGTTCAAAAACGTAACTGAGTTAGTAACTGAATTACTCTATAATACAAGTAACTCGTTACCAGGGAAAGTAACTATTTGCATTACAGTAAAAAAAAAGTTATATGCCAATGAATAAGGATTTTTTGAAAAAGCAGTTTTCACAGTCAGTTGAAATGAGTATTTATTGCACATCAACAGACCAGTGCAGGATAAAATCCTTTAAAACCCCAAATCTTTGTAAATAATAATAATAATAAAAAGCAAAAGTAAACAGTTACACTATATAAAGTGCATTTAAATCAAATATCAAATATATTTGTATAGCGCTTTTCACAACATATGTTGTCACAAAGCGCTTTACAGTATTTACAAAGTTAACAATACTATGGGTCCAAATCCCTTATGAGCAAGCCAAAGGCGACAGTGGCAAGGAAAAACTCCCTAGATGGTGGGGAATAGGAAGAAACCTTGGGAGGACCAAGACTCAAAAGGGAACCCATCCTCCATTGGGCGGCCCGTTAACACACAAATTACACAAAAACAAATTATACAGACTAATACACAAGTTACAAATAAATCACACAATCAGGCTAAGTATAAGGTAACTAGAATGAAAGTTCTGGGTGCTGATATTGTCAATGTAAATGTCTTATGATGAACGCCAGGTTTTCATTCCATGTCGGAGCGATGATACTGGAATTGTAGGCTCCAACTGCAGTGTTACTCCCCAAGTGAACCTCGGAGAAGAAAGATATGTGATGTGGTAAATATGTAACAGATTATTCAAAGGCCAAACTACATCTATTTACATATTTACATTGACATCTATCAAATTAAATTAAATTCTCTCAACCTGAAACAACTGGATTGTTCAGAACAGAAGTAAACTTAAGAATAAAACCTCTATTCTTAAATAAATCAAATACCCAGTCTGGTAGACATTCAGGAACTTCAAGTATTTTCTTAAATAATGTTTATATCGCCACCTTGAAAATGATAATTTTTCTTCGGCTTGCTTCTGACTCGCTATTTCTGTCTCTTCTCCGTTTTTGTCGTGTCACTGGTGTGCTTTGGCGCGCGTGTAAAAACACTGGCTCGGATTGGCTACCATAACGCTGCCTTAGCCTTGTTAAGTTAAACAGGTGTTACACCGAGGACTGTGACCTATCGAGATCTGTTACTCCTCACTAGCCTGGGCAGTGGTCCGCTCGCATTACTGTTAGTATATCAATATATAGTAACGCACCGCTTTTAATGACCAGTAACGTCAACGGCGTTGTAACGACAGGAAAAGTAATTAATTATATTATCCCGTTACTGACAAAATGACGCCGTTATCGCAACACTGTACATGACTATCTCAAAAATGTTACTCTATTGTACATATATCACAATGATCACACATTACATTGAGAAATAGGTTTGAACCAACTAAGCTTTATATCTTAATTTAAGATTGTGAACTGCTGAGATCGTGGCATCTGTAAGACATCTGCACAGCGGGAAAGTGGTCAGCGATACAAGTGAACAGGACGAACCAACAGAGAAGAGAAGAAAGGTGGAGAAATCTCCTGCCACAAGGTGTTCCAGTCATGTGTATCTCATTGGGCAGCCCAGCTCCAGCATCAGTGGCTGTCAACTTCCTACTAATCGCCAGGTGTATCGCCATTCTGGAGTATGGCAAGGATTAAAACACTTACTAGACCAAATGCAGTCAATCACTCATTGCAGTTCCTTTCTCTTCCTCTGTTGTGTTGTCTCTTCTCTTGTGTTTGACTATTTTCCTGTATTTCTCATGGAGGATCATGAAGTGATTGACTGCATTTGGTCTAGTGTTTTAATCCTTGCCATACTCCAGAATGGCAAAACAACATCCAGTGTATCATGGGCTAGAGAACTATTGTCACTGTACAAGCCAACCTAGAAAATCCTGAAGCTACTGGATTACTGAAGGTTTGCCTACCGCTTCAGACTCTGTGTCCCAGCGACAACAGAGGTCTACGAATGGCTGCTTTTGAACCGTCCCTTCACCAGTCGGTGTCTGTGACATGGCGGGCAGAAAGCCCCGCCTTTGTCGCTCTCTGGCAGTTTGTCCCGGAGAGCAACGATGCCGTCCACCCTCTGCTATGTCACAAAAGCCTGGTGACGCAGCTCCACCGGACCGTCAGCCACGTCGACCACGCGATGATGGCCTTGAACGCCGTCGGGTCCCAGACTCTCCTGGGAATTAACCCTGATGAGATCCGGGCGTGGTCTACCTTCTTGGGGTCCAGCTGGGCGTGGGGGACCCATTGCATTTTTTGTTAAAATAATCAGCAGATTTAGCCCAATTGCAAGTAAAATAAAGAATACATATGTTAAATTAGTTTGCTCTCATTTATTTATTAGTTACTTTTTTATTAAAATGTAACACAATAAGGAAATGAATCATAAATCATGCTGGCTGACAGGCTGGTCCTATGGCTAGCTGCTGACGGGCTGGTGCTAACGGAGCTGGCTGCTGCTCATCCTCCTTTTCATTATCACTATCAGACTCTGATATTTCAGAAATGTGATCCTGAAATTTCTTCTTCTGAATCACCATCAAAATCCTCTGTCTCTTCCAATAGCAGCTGTAAGGCAGTCTGAACTGAGAATCGCTTTGCCATCTTTTATAGCATTTTTAGCATTTTTAGCATTTATAGCATCATGTCCCCATGATTGGATGAAACACACACTCACACACACACACACACACACACACACACACACACACACACACACACACACACACACACACAGGTCCAGAGAGGAGGGAGGGATAATGAGGGCTGAGAGAAAAGATGCTTCTTTCAGATCTCACCCCTTTGTCTCTATAGAGATTCTTCGTCTGCTGTCTGACAATATGCAATCAACCCCTGATGTGACAACCATCAAAAGTGTTGATGGTTGCTCACCTTTGCATGCCAAACTCCTCTGTCCTTTGTTTGTATATCCTTTAAAGTCATACAGACGACTATCAACTACCCAACCCAATGTTGATTGCCCACTTTGACTAGCCCAGGGCCCAGTGGACCCTGGACCCTGTATGTAATACAAATGTGAAGGGGGGGGTACGGGGGGGTGGTCATTGAAAATATTTTCTGATTTATGTTGCTCACAGAAAATGAGCCAAGGACCAATGAATCTCAGTTTGAAAAAAAAAAAATTGTAGAATTTTTTTAAGCTGATTTTTTAAAAATGGGTCCCACAGACCCTTGGACCATCTGTAAATATATAGCACATGTATTTGTTTGATACTCTCATTGGCTTTATTGGGTATTTTCTGTCTAGAATAGATTCAAACAATTTTTTCCCCAATTATTTAGCAGATAGATAGATAGATAGATAGATAGATAGATAAATAGATAGATAGATAGATAGATAGATAGATAGATAGATAGAGAGAGAGAGAGAGAGAGAGAGACAGAGAGAGACAGAGAGAGTACTTGGTGTCAGGGCTGGCTCGGATGCCGTGCCATCTACGTCCGCTAGGGGCACCCGAGCCAGTCCTAGACTCCAGCAGCGCAATCAGCAATGATCTGTCTCACCTGTTGCCATGGCTTCATAAGGAAGCGTTTGGAGACAGATCATTGCTGATTCGTTTTGGTTATGCCGTTACGCTCTCAGCCTCTCTCTTTCTCTGTTACAGCGTGTGCCTCTTTAGGTATCTCGTCATCTCTCTCTCGTATCTATATTCTCTGTCTTTTTCGAGTTCTCTCCTGCGTCGCTACTGACCTCCCTCAAGTTTTCCTCAACCTGTTACATTCCTATCCCATTGCCGTTTGTTTGGGAAGGGTTTTTTGTTTATATAGCCTTTTTGCTATTAGTCAGCTACTTCCCCTGACGTCCTTGTTTTCGCTTTGTTTCTTTTACGCGTTGAGTAGTCCGCGGTTATTCAGGCACTCCTTTTAGTTCTGTTTTGTTTTTGTGGCACTTGGTTCCACCTCTCCCTCGCTCTCTCTAACGCGGTGTGTGTGCGTCCCTACCACCGCCGTTACACTTGGTGAAGCCAATTAGCACCGCCATGATAATGCTAATTTCCGGTACCATTCGTATGGGATTTCCAATATAACATTAGCATCGAGCTAATTGTCGGCCGAGAGTGAAGTCAAATCTTTGATATATTATCATTTCTTTCATTTGATTATTAATGAAACTAATGGTATAAATAAAAAAGCGACCTTATTGATAGATGTTGTACTTGGTGTTTTAGAAAGCCAATTAGCATCGCCATGATAATGCTAATTTCCGCTAGCATTCGTATGGGATTTCCAATATAACATTAGCATCGAGCTAATTGTCGGCCGAGAGTGAAGTCAAATCTTTGATATATTATCATTTCCTTCATTTGATTATTAATGAAACGAATAGTATATTTTTTATTAAATTGAATTATCAATGTATCTTTACCTTATAAAGGATTAAATGTCCACTCCAAGAGGATTTGATCATTTTTTATTATTATCAAACAGTGCTCCTTCACTACAAGTACAACTATACACACATAATAAACATATAACAACATATTTAAAACTTGTAAATCCTGTAAAGCTGCTTTGTGACAACATGTGTTGTGGAAAACCAAAATATATTTCATTGGATTTGATTTGATATTTACATTTTTTTAATTATGTACAACTATTTACTACAGGGCAGGTGGGGCGTTTGGCTCACTAGACCTGTTCAAAAAACTACTTTTTCATTAACACTAATCTTTGGAGGACAACTTTTATTTTTATGTAAGAATCAAAAGAAAACAATTCTGTAAAATACAGTACAGTAGTAATAAAAATAATTGGGGTTAGGTGGGCCATACAGCGAAAAGAGGAGGCGAGAAAAGAGGGTCAGTGTTCAGTGTTCATCAGGGTTCCCACACCTTGGTTAACATAAAATTCAAGGACCTTTCAATGACTTTCCAGATCCAACTTCCTCAAATTCAAGGACTGCACCTGCCAGCATTTACCTACTCTTACCCCTGAATATGTTATCAAAAAACGATGTTAATACAACGCAAATTCAAAAGACTGAATGTCATTTCAAGCCATGCATCCTGAAATTTTTTGTGCATGACATTAAGCGCTGATTCTACGAAAACTTCACTCACACTCAACATGACTGGCAAGTTAGCGATGCACATCTGAGATGACGACATTCACGTAAAATGGCTATAGTTGTTGAAGGATCAACAACTACCTACAGGAAATACTTGCTTTCGGTGCTGAACAAACAAACAAATTTCTCTACAGGAGAATGACCAAACTTTGCCAAGTAAAAGTCAGCATAAGCCCTGTGCAAAATAATGACATGTTGACAGTAGACAAATAATAATAATAATAACAATAATACACATATGCATATACACATACAGTACATACATAAAACAGAGGAGCAAAGCCATATAATGAGATCAAGGACCGTCAAGGACGGCTGTCTTTTATGCCTGTTTTCAAAAACTTTCCAGGGCCTTGAACTTATTTTTTCAGATTCACAAACTTTCAAGGATTTCAAGGACCCGTGGGAACCCTGAAGGTAGCTCTGCGGGACTTGAGGGACATTGGTTTGTCATCAGGGGCTAATCTCCGGGAAGAAGCAGTGGCCGTGTTTATTTTGCCGAGTCTACCATGCATCAGTCAGCTAGCGGCGGCTAAACGCTTGCAGCTTTCACCTCAGCTGCCTAGGGAGGGGGGGACATGGGGGCCTATCTTCTCAATCACATGGTTTAAGGAGCGAGCCCCCTGGAAAAGATGATGCGCAACTAAC
>NW_027506921.1:482267-497267 GCF_052324685.1 Brachyhypopomus gauderio | reverse complement strand
TAGAACAAACCCCAACTCTTTAATTGTGACCCAAACCACAACTCAACCAAAGACCATATTCCTAACTCAAACCGAGACCATAACACTACCCACACTCAGACCCACCAATCCCAGACCATAACCCTACCTATACCAAGACCAGAATCCTAATGCAAACTCAGACCATAAACCCTGTGAGTGTGGTGTGAAAGAAAGACAAAGAGGGAGGGAAAGAGAGCCAGAGAGATAGAAAGATAGACATTTTATTAATCAGAGTTCAGAATATCTTCAAGCATAGACTGAAGACCCACCTGTTTGTTGAGTTCTTACCAGAGCACTAACTCAGCTGATACCACTTGCCGTTGTTCTTAAATTGTATGTCTGTCTATGGTGAATCGTGCTTCTTGGCAAACGTTTAACTTGCAAAACATTAGGTAATGACAATGACTCCTGTAGTTTTGTAGTAGTCTGACTCAATGGTATCTTTGGTATCAATGGTATAATTCTGGCCTATCCGTAATATTTCCTAGGATGAATTCTGTGATCAGATGCAAAGCACTTGTGTAAGTCGCTCTGGATAAGAGCGTTTGCTAAATTCGGTAAATGTAAATTTAAATATGTCAAAGTCAAAGTCAAATTTATTTATATGGCGCTTTTCACAACACATTTTGTCACAAAGCAGTTTTACAATCGTATGGGTCCAGATCCCTAATGAGTAAGACAAAGGTGACAGTGGCAAAGAAAAACTCCCTATAGGGTAGGGATTAGGAAGAAACCTCAGGAGGACCAAGACAATATGTAAGATGATTTGCAGATTAACCTGTAATTCACCTGTCTAAAAGTGCTAGTTCACCCTGATACATATTGTTCATCTGGGTGAGGGAGGTACTGGGTGAGGGAGGTACAGGGTGAGGGAGGTACTGGGTGAGGGAGGTACTGGGTGAGGGAGGTGCAGGGTGAGGGAGGTACAGGGTGAGGGAGGTACAGGGTGAGGGAGGTACTGGGTGAGGGAGGTGCAGGGTGAGGGAGGTGCAGGGTGAGGGAGGTACTTGGTGAGGAGGTACTGGGTGAGGGAGGTACAGGGTGAGGGAGGTACTGGGTGAGGGAGGTACAGGGTGAGGGAGGTACTGGGTGAGGGAGGTACAGGGTGAGGGAGGTACAGGGTGAGGGAGGTGCAGGGTGAGGGAGGTACAGGGTGAGGGAGGTACTGGGTGAGGGAGGTACAGGGTGAGGGAGGTACAGGGTGAGGGAGGTACAGGGTGAGGGAGGTGCAGGGTGAGGGAGGTACTTGGTGAGGAGGTACTGGGTGAGGGAGGTACAGGGTGAGGGAGGTACTGGGTGAGGGAGGTACAGGGTGAGGGAGGTACTGGGTGAGGGAGGTACAGGGTGAGGGAGGTACTGGGTGAGGGAGATACTGGGTGAGGGAGATACTGGGTGAGGGAGGTGCAGGGTGAGGGAGGTGCAGGATGAGGGAGGTACTGGGTGAGGGAGGTGCAGGGTGAGGGAGGTACAGGGTGAGGGAGGTACTGGGTGAGGGAGGTACAGGGTGAGGGAGGTACTGTAGACCACAACATTTTGCTGGATAGACTAGAAAACACGGTAGGTATTAAAGGAGTTGCACTCTCCTGGTTTAGATCATATTTGACCGACCGCTTCCAATGTGTAAGTGTTAATAATAAAACCTCTAAATCTGTGCAGGATAAATATGGTGTCCCACAAGGGACAGTCCTAGGACCACTTCTATTCACACTGTACATGTTACCCTTAGGCGAGATTATGCATAAGCACGACATCAGTTTCCATTCCTACGCAGACGACACTCAGCTATATTTATCGGCAAAACCCGATGATTTAGGTGTAGAAATGTGTAGAAGAGATAAAACATTGGATGACGTGTAACTTTCTAGCACTAAATCCCAATAAAACAGAATTAATAATAGTTGGGTCTAGGGCTGTGAGAGACAAGATACGTAATGTAGCATTGAATCTACATTCCTTTACTATAACCCCCAGTGCAGAGGTAAAGAACTTAGGTGTCACAATAGACCCAGATCTCTTGTTCGATACACATATTAATAATATAACTAGGGTAGCGTTCTTTCACTTGCGCAACATTGCTAAAATTAGAAGCATATTAAATACTAGTGATGCGGAAAAACTAATCCATGCATTCATATCCTCTCGTTTAGATTATTGCAACAGTCTCCTAGCTGGATGTTCTGGTAAATCGATAAACAAACTCCAGCTGGTTCAGAATGCAGCAGCACGAGTTGTAACAAAAACTAAAAAGTTTGATCACATTAGTCCCGTACTATCGTCATTACACTGGCTGCCAATTAGATTCCGTATTGACTATAAAATACTTTTATTAACATATAAAACGCTGCATGGCTTAGCTCCAGAGTATCTTAGTGAACTTATTGAACAATATAACCCAGCGCGTTCACTTCGCTCACAGGACGCAGGGTTATTAACTGTTCCTAGGATCAAAAAGATCACAGCAGGTGGAAGAGCCTTTTCTTTTAAAGCTCCACAATTGTGGAATAATCTTCCTGCCTCTATTCGGGACTCAGACACAGTCTCAATGTTTAAATCTCGACTAAAAACCTATCTGTTTACTTTGGCCTTTGATTAATCTGTTACATATTTACTACATCTCGTATCTTTTCTCCAAGGTTCACCTGGAGAGTAACACTGCAGTCGGAGCCTACAATACCAGCATCGCTGCTCCGACACGGAATGAAAGCCTGGCGTTCATCAACAGACATTTACAGTGACAATATCAAAGCCAAGAACTTTCATTTTTACCTTTTACTTAGTCTGATTGTGTGATTTGTGTGACTTGTGTATTTGTCTGTATTTTGTGTAATTTGTGTGTTAACGGGCCGCCCAATGGAGGATGGGTTCCCTTTTGAGTCTTGGTTCTCCCGAGGTTTCTTCCTATTCCCCACCATCATAGGGAGTTTTTCCTCGCCACTGTCGCCTTTGGCTTGCTCATTAGGGTTCTGGACCCATAGTATTGTTAACCTTTTAAATCCTGTAAAGCGCTTTGTGACAACATGTGTTGTGAAAAGCGCTACACAAATAAACTTTGATTTAATTTGATTTGATACTGGGTGAGGGAGGTACAGGGTGAGGGAGGTGCAGGGTGAGGGAGGTACAGGGTGAGGGAGGTACAGGGTGAGGGAGGTACTGGGTGAGGGAGGTACAGGGTGAGGGAGGTGCAGGGTGAGGGAGGTACAGGGTGAGGGAGGTGCAGGGTGAGGGAGGTGCAGGGTGAGGGAGGTACTTGGTGAGGAGGTACTGGGTGAGGGAGGTACAGGGTGAGGGAGGTACTGGGTGAGGGAGGTACAGGGTGAGGGAGGTGCAGGGTGAGGGAGGTACTGGGTGAGGGAGATACTGGGTGAGGGAGGTACTGGGTGAGGGAGGTGCAGGGTGAGGGAGGTACAGGGTGAGGGAGATACTGGGTGAGGGAGGTACTGGGTGAGGGAGGTACAGGGTGAGGGAGGTACAGGGTGAGGGAGGTACTGGGTGAGGGAGGTACAGGGTGAGGGAGGTGCAGGGTGAGGAGGTCCTGGGTGAGGGAGGTACTGGGTGAGGGAGGTACAGGGTGAGGGAGGTACTGGGTGAGGGAGGTACAGGGTGAGGGAGGTGGAGCTGACTGCATGGGCAGGATGGTAGCGGGGGAAGGGCCGGGAGTCGGAAAAGCCTTGGATGATTCCCCGGCTGTCTCAGAGAGAGAGGAGGGAGGGAGGGTTGAGGGAAGGAGTGAGAGAGGGAGGGAGAGGGAGAGAGACAGAAAGACAGAAAGAGAGAGTAAGAGGGAGAGAAAGGGGGAGGGAGGGTAAAAAAAGTGGAGGGGAGGATCAAGTAGAGAGAAGTGTAATAGGAAACCAGCCCTCCTTCTGTTGCTTCCTCATCTCTCTCTCTCTCTCTCTCTCTCTCTCTCTCACTCTCTCTCTCTCTTTCTCCCTGTGGTCCCGCAGGCAGCTGGATGGAATAGCATACCTCCTTTCTCACTTCTCTCGGCACGCGGCTCTCGCATGCCAGGAGACGAGCTGGAGCGGGACTGCGCAGGCAGGGGCTAGAGGAGTCGGCGCTGCCCAGAGTGGATCCACGTCTAGGACCCGACACGGCCGGGCAGGGCAGGAGCTAGAGGGTGAGTCCAGCTCGGACCAGGCACAGCCTGGGTCCACTGGGGAGGTGGGAGGGGGCTTCTCCAGGATAACAGGTGCGGAGACCCAGTGGAGACAGACCAGCCCGTGTGCTCTCACATGGAGGGAAGTGGCTGTATATCAGCTCACTCACCCTGTCAGCTGACACATCTATATTTATAAATGTTAATGTGTTAGTTCGCTGTGTTCATCACGCTGACGGGATGCACCCAAGGGCTGCTGGTTCTCTGTTTATGATCTTTAGAAGAAGTAGAGGAGTTTGGTGGTACAGGCTGGACTTGCCTGTCAGCTGTGTGGTTTATTTCAGTAGAGTCTCTGAAAGGCGACGCCTTTTGGTGGACAGGGAGTGGCAAAACTATTATGTTGTATATTGTTCACAAAAGTATATTGGCAAATGTAGGAAAAATATATTTGTGAATGAACTGTATGTTGGAGGAAAGCTGTTAACAAGCTGTGGAACTTTTTCGGTTATTATATGTAATTATAAAATAATGTTTTGTCAAATTATAAACAATAAAATGTAAATATGTCGCACATAATAATATCTAATATGATCATTGGTATACCTGTTGGTATATCTGTTTTGAGAAAATGGTTGTTGGATAGTGTACGTAGTGTTAGTCAAGCTTCTGGGTTTATTAGACTTATTACAGTCTTATCGAAGGAAACATTGAATTAATATTCAATAACGAGAAATTACACTTCACAGTGTTTATTTTCATTGTGCGGTCTTCTGTTTTCTCTCTTTCCCTCCCTACTATCTCCCTGTTTCTCTGTGTGTTTATGTAAATCACAGGGTGTGTTGAACATAAAGGAACAATAATTATAATTAATATAACACAAAACAGTTTTAGAAGTAAAGAATAAACTCAGGCTGGTGTCCAGTTTGCTCTCTCTCAAGTTTCTCTTGATCTTACTGAAACCCATTTTTGCTTACTGAAACCCATTTTTGCTGATTTGATTTGACTTGATTGTAGTGATAATGGATTAATAGATTAGTGTTAAGGTCACTAATAACAGTGAATTTAGAGTGTTTAAGCTGCTTGATTTGGTTAACTTCCCTAGCAGACACACCAGATCAGTGTGTTGTCTTTGGGTTTAGCTGGGCTCTCTTGGCTATCCCGCGGTCCGGCCACGTTCTGATGGAAAGGAAAGTGTTTGTAATTTCCTGAACACAGACAAGCTTTAATTCCAGGGCCTGTCGTGCCAGACAGTGTTCACTGCTCCTGTAGCCATTTGGCTGTAAAGTTTCAGTGTCCACGGTGACAAGAGAGAGAGAGAGAGAGAGAGAGAGAGAGAGAGAGAGAGAGAGAGAGAGAGAGAGAGAGAGAGAGAGATTGATTGAGATTGAGATTGAGATTGAGATTGAGATTGAGATTGATGATCAGGCACATAGTCAGTGTGGAATCAATGACTATGGTGATGTCTCAGTGATACAGAGTAAATTAGAGGAACTGAACACACATGAACTTTGCAGTGCCTGAACAGTGATTAAGTTCATACTGGGCTTTCATTTTCAGTTCTTGTCAATGCAGTTCTATTCAAATGAGTTTTTTGCTGTCTTGACAAGACTACTTTTTATACAATGCCATCAAAGTAACTAATCACCAGAGAACAATAATATTACACAGATTAGTGTTTATAACATTTGAAAATTGTAGTTGTAATTTGATTTTATTTATTAAACATTTTTATATGAGAACACCATGGGACATTGCACATAGGGTTAGTATGTGATGAGATGAGATCAGATAGTCTGATGTGTTTTAGCAGGTTGTGTCTGACCTCAGGTAGAGCTCAAGTTCCGGTGTTACTGTATGCGCAACACCTCAGCGTCCTGGCTAAACATTTGCCTATGATTCACTGATGTCTTTAGCATGTGTGTCTGTGTGTCTGTATGTGTATTTATGTGTGTGTGTGTGTGTGTGTGTGTGTGTGTGTGTGTGTGTGTGTGTGTGTGTGTGTGTGTGTGTGCGTGTGTGCGTGCGTGCGGGTGTGTGTGTGTGTGTGTGTGTGTGTGTGTGTGTGAGGGGGTTCTCCCAGAGTATGAGCCACCACCCAGATTATGAAGCTCTGTTTGTGTCTCTTGCTTACTGCCAAAGAGTTTTCAGTGAAATGTTTTGCAGTTTTCCATATGCTTGCTGCTTGCACACACACACACACACACACACACACACACACACACACACACACACACACACACACACACACACACACACACAGATACCTACAAAGTTCAAATGTTTGCTAAAACTGCTTTTTTAAAACAATGCTGTACTATACACATTTTTTATGAAACTCATCTTCAAAGTTTCATTTCACAAGGTAGCCTTGTTCTCACCTTTTGGCTTTTCATACTTTTGTGCAGTTACATAAAAGTGAAACAAATATGTATACATGATGTGGTCTAATGTCCTTGTCAAAGTTTCTGTAAATCTTTTATATGCTTCATGCATTAGGCATGAGGAAAGATGCAATACTCTTTCTTTTCCACTCTCTTCATTTCTTCCTTTCTTCTCCTTCATGCAGGAACACACACACCCATCACACGCACACCCACACACACACACACACACACACACACACACAGAAAGAGAATGAGTGAACTTTAGGTATTGTGTTATAGTTACATATTCAGTGAAGTCTTTCAGGTCTCCCTAGACAGAAGTAGGCAAACTGGCATTTATGTATTATTGAACGGCTTTTGTGCTGTAATGGTATAACAGCACAGAAAGAAAGAGGGTCCTCTTCTCTTCTTTTGTTAGGATTAAGTAAACACAACTACTGCTTTGAACCAGGCCGGTGGTTCCTCCCCACTGCCCCTTCAGAAGACTCAACCAATATGTACAGCACACAATAGCCAACAGTGGGTAGGAACTTTCAATATCATTTGTTGAAAAGACTGAATGTGCTATGCCAGAGACTTTCCACTAAGACCCTATTAATGAAATAAAAACCCTTCTGCAAGAAGTATCACAGACGGATTTCAGAACACATGCATTTCATTACACATCAGGAATATTTGGAACAACTCTACATTTTTTCAAAGATGTGTTCCTACTTAAAGTGGCCCATGTCTCTAGCAAATGAAAAGCTCAACTTTTGAACTTTTGAGCCGAGCCTACTTTTTTATCTTAGTGATGGAAATATTTCAAGTCATACTTCCTCTGTGCCTCTTGATGGTTTGTGTTACCAGAATGTCTTTAACTTTGTAGTGTGTGTGGTTGCGTTTGGGCATAACCAGTTGGGTTCTGAATCTTCGTAAAGGTTGTGGGTGGTGTTTCCTCTACAGACGTGCAGGTCCAGGTGTATCTCCTCAGCAGTCATGGGCAGGTCAGAGGGGTCTGCGGCGTGCGGTGTGAAAACAGCACGGTGTTCAGTCCTCCCTCTCCTCCTCATCATCACCTTCATCTCTGCACTCTCTCCTCCACTGCCTAGAGTCTTTCTTCCCTTTCAAGGTAAGCTTCATTCTCTCTGCTCTGGAAGGGTAGCTCCTCTTTTACTAGAGGATAATTTCCTGTTCATATGAGGTCACTTCCTACAATCATGATGAAAAACTCTTCTAGTTTATGGAGTGAATATGTAGTCAACTAATGCAAGAGGACAAGTAATGATAATAAACCTAAATGTTTTTTACGCTTTTACATCCTTTCAATGCTGTATGAATATGAAACTGAGGGTAGACACCATCATCCATCATAAACATGATTACAGTTCTGAGTGCCCTGTTAAAGAGAGCAGACCAATAGTGCTGTTAAACAGAGCAGACCAATAGTGCCCTGTTAAAGAGAGCAGACTGATTTGGCTTTGTCAAGATTATACCTTTTGGCTCTCTTTAACAGAGCACTATGGGTCTGTTCTCTTTATGGGTCGACTTTGGTTTTGCTGGATATCCCATTTTTCAAATGTTCAACTTGAAGTGTTCATGAAGCTCCATTGTGCCCTAACCCTACGAGTTGGTCACGCAAGAGAATCACAGAGAATAAAGACCTCCTCTTACAGGAATGGTATTACAGTAACTAGAAATAAAATAACTGTGAAATGTTACTGTAAATTGGCAGAATGCCAAGGGACCCCTTCCCTTCCGCTATTGCCACGAGAGTGCTACACTCACAAATAAGCATGTAGTATGATTAATAATGTTTAGTACAACTTTTGAAATAAGGTCACTTCTAGATCTTGTGAAGTCTCTTCCCTTTTCAAGTACATGACGCCCCCCCAAAGGTTTTAGAAACTGTGAAAGGTAACACCATTGTTGCTGTTCTACTGGTTGTTCTACTGGTTACTCTACTGGTTACTCTACTGGTTACTCTACTGGTTACTGTACTAGTTACTCTACTGGTTACTGTACTAGTTACTCTACTGGTTGCTCTGTTGGAAATCGGTGTTATGCCATTTTTCAAATGTGTCAGCCACTTGGAGATTTTCTGCATGTTATATTCATCATGGTCCTGTTTGATTTTGGGAGTGGTTTTAATTTCCCATCTGGTTTATACTGTGAATAATACAATGCCTCAGAAAACTAAAGATGTAAAAAGTGCTATGCTAAGGTAAAAAAAAGATGATATCTTACTGAGATGTGTGGTGATGCTGTGGTGATTTTCTTGTACCAAACTATTACACCATATGTTATAGTGAGCTGTACCAACATGTATCAATGTGTGAACTGCAAAGGATGAAGGGAGAGTTCACACACACACACACACACACACACACACACACACACACACACACACACACACACACACACACACACACACACACACGTGCACACACACACACACACACACACACACACACACACACACACACACACACACACACACACGTGCACACACACACACACACACACACACACACACACACACACACACGTGCACACACACACACACACATACACACACATACACACACACGCACACACACACACACACACACACGCACGCACACACACACACACACACACACACTCACACACACACACACACACACACACACACACACACACACACACACACACATACAGGATCCAGTTTCCTTTGATTCATATCCAGAGCTCTTTGGAAGAGATGTAATAACACAACGCCAGACACCAGCAGAAGTTTGAAATTTGCTTTAAACATGCTGATAATGCTATGTGTTACATTTAAGAGGACTTCAGAGCCTGGTATCACTAAAGCCTTCCTTATTATGCGGTGTCAAACTTTCAGATATAAACCAACTTCTTGCAAACTTCCAAGCCATTCAGATGAGGGTGAAGGTATTGGTATCAGTCCGTTATGAAGAAGAAGAACTTCGTTATGGTGATAGCTAACTGATTGCGTGTAAGTACCTGGTGTGAACCTAAGATACTGTTTGCCACTAGGCCAGGCAGGCAGCTGCTTGGGGCCCCAGATCATTGGGGTTCCTCTGAGGGCTGACAGACTTTAAACTACACCAGTGGCAATGTGCAAAGTTTGCAACGACAGTATGAGATCTGAATTCCCTAAGGGGGCCCTGTGAATTTTTGCCTAGGGTCCCAACAGACTGTAGAATCGCCACTGGATACTGTTCCCAGATCAACTTCCTCTACTTACACCAACCTGATACATAAAGACATAAAAAAGTAAGCCTGGTTTGAGGCCAGTTGCCAAGGGCTGACTAGAGCAGACTGCCTTGCCCTAACACACCCGCTTAAACGTGAAGTATTGCACAAAATTGTGTGGGATCGAGCAGTGGATGAACACTCATAGCACAATCACAACTTTTAGGACTTTATCACGCAAAATGGTCACGAAAAATGGCCACGAAAAGTGGCTCGAATCTCATGCCAGAGGTTGTTTTCTGACTAATGGGTAGTGATATGAGAAGCACTACTGTAGGACTGCCATGTGTGGCTGATGGTTAAACTAAAGGTTAAGAGTCTTATTGCGCGCTCCGAGTATTCACATGGAAACATCATTACTGTTACACCAGGATCTTCTTTTTGGGTTGAATGTTGCATTCTATTTCTGTGTACGTTCTGGATATTACATTTCTTTCTCTTTGTGTACATTTCCAGTCATTATGGCTTTCCTTTTCTCTCATCCCTTCATGTTCCCTTTATTATTCTCTTCCTTCTCTCTCTCTCTTCTTTTTCATACTGTGTCAATAGTTTCCACTCTCCTTTCACTCTCACTGTCCAGTGGTTTGGCGTAGTGGTTCCTGTATTATCTGAGATCACTTTGTTGGGAGAAGCCAGGAGGAGTATGGGAGGAACCCCCCCACTCCACTCTGAATGGAGATCACGCCACCGTCCCTGTAATGTCACGTTTCTAGCCTCCCATGCTGTTTGTTTGGATGACCTTCTAAGACCTTTTTAGGCAAAGGTTGTGGTGATGACAGCTAGTCAGAGTCAGAACAGTTACTGGGTGTTTGAGGGTGGGAGGGGGCCTTCCCAGTACAGTTCATCTAGTTTTGACCACTGTGACTAGAATAAGTATGGACAGAAATCAGAATTAGTTTGGATTTGATTAGTATCTGAGAGCCTATTCAAACTGAGTGCAGGATGAATTGGTCTTGATGTAGGGTCTGTTGGTTCTGGGGCAGCTGTTGTTCTTAATTTCGACATATGCTGCCTCTTAGTTCAGTGAGTACAAACCCCAAACACACAAGCTGGTAACAGCTCGAGTGGACGGGAGGCATGATTGACAGGAAATGTATTTCAGTCAGGAAGCACATTAATGGGCGTGGCTCAGGATGTGGGTGTGGCTCAGCATGTGGGTGTGGCTCCAGGTGTGGACGGGGCTCAGGATGTGGGTGTGGCTCCGGATGTGGGCGTGGCTCAGGATGGGTTTAGTTTTAACCACGAATGAAAGGCGAGTCATGGGGAGTCATGGGGAGTCATGGTAATGTCTCACATCTGTTGAGCTGCAGAGGTTTGACAGTGTTAGAGGTCCATGAACCAGTCCAGCTCATGGCCTTTTTCTCCCTTCTAAAAACTATCTGCAATCTTCTCCTGTGGAAATACTTTAAAGCTCCTGGATCATCTGGAGAGAGAGCATGAGAGAGAGAGAGAGGGGGAGAGAGAGAGAGGGAGATAGAGTACACAAAATGGTGAAGGCAAACAGGTGGTTCAGTGAAGTCTGTGACCCCTAAGGACAGGCAAGGTGCTTCAAGATTTCCTGTGACTCATAAATCTGAAGGGAGAGACAGCGAGCAGGTGACAGGTGGGTCACCACCTGCAGGAGAAACTTCTGAAGCTCACTCAGCTTGTGTTTCTAACAGGGGGAAGGCCTGCTCATGACTGCAGAGATCCTTACCAAAACTAAAGTCATGTGAGAAACCAGAAGGCATGTGAGCAGAGGTGAATTGTTCAAAATAAAAGTCTTTCCTACATAGTTGTAATTTCTATCTTCGCCTATTAGCTTTGGAAATTTATGGAGAATTAGTGATGCAAAATCAGGCAAGGGGATTTAGCCTTCAGACCTTTATCAGCTTGACGGACCTTTGAGTCCTCCACAGTGAAGAGATTGGAGAGTGATGGTGTCGGACAGTTTGCCTGTGATCCAACAGCACCCTCTGATTATTCCCTCCAGTCATGGGACACCAGGGCAGCAAACAATATTTTTGTCAGCCAGTGTTGTTTAAAATCACTCATAGCTCTGTTCTCTCCAGTGGGATATGAATCATCAGTGGAATGATTCATTACTGTATTTTTTAGAATGTCATATGCACAAACTGCCAATACTTTTAAGATTGGAAATCACTAAATAACATTAATTCCATGTATCATCTTTTCTAGAGTATAATCAGCTCTGTAAATATGGTTTCTAGAACAGCTAAGTGGCTTCACATGTAATAATAACTGAAGGTTGTTTACTGAAAGGCAACACTCCTCCCAGACACCACTGGGGTTTTATTGATTGATTGACGGATTTAGTAACAGCTGACCGATAACACGCGTGTCATCTCCTTCCATGCTGTGGCCTGTTTTGCATTTGTTTACACCACAGTTGTGGTCCATTCCAGTAATCCATCACAATGTGAGCCAGCACATACACATAGCTTCCCTGCTTTGCCACTTCAGAGGGTCTCTGTCATGTGGGGACACACCCGAACCACAGCCACTCTGACCGCCAGCTTTCTCTACCAAGAATTCTCTTCATTTCTGCTGATAACTCCTGCCTAAACCATCATTCATTGACAGACTGATCTTTAGCACTTAACTGACTGTGAACTGTGGCTTTGTGATGGCTTGTGCAGGCTTTATTAAGTCTTATGTTAGTGTTGATAGGATAAACTAAGAGTTAATGGAGGATTGAACATTAACTCTTAATTACTATGTTAAAATAGACGTTTTCTTGTTGACAGTGATGGAGTATTGGAGTGTTCATGTAAGCATGACTGTCTCCCTGAAACTCATACTGCATTTAAATTTAATGCTTAAGGTTTTGTCTGTGGTTGTACAAATAACAAATATGAATGTTGGCGAGAATATTTCACTTACTATACATACAAACATATGTGTACACACTATAATTTAGGGTGTGTGTCTGTGCGTGCATGTGTGTGCGTGTGTTTGAGTGTGTGTATGTGCATGTTTTTTTGGGGGGGGTCTGGTCCTTCGTTTTCAGCTGATTCAGGCAGTTTATTGTTCTTGAGGTTTGGTCAAATGTACTGGAATGCCTCATCATTCAAAAACTTTCATGGCTTCAGATTATTGGCATATTTCCGATCCCTTTGAAAAAGTCCTGACCTACTTCAGATTTAAATCTAAATCATAGCCCTCCACGTCTGCTGCAGGGAAAAAATGAGCAGCCTAGCGTCTACTCAGACGCAGTCGTGGCCAAGGTAAAACATTCTCTGAATTCTTCGCCACAGAGATCAGCTGGAATTGTAAAGCCATTTGATATCTGGAAGCCACAGTGCTCTGAAGTACCCTAAAGTGTCAACATTACATATATTCTAGCTGAGGTGCACAGACGTTTGCTTTTTAGTGCAAAATTAAAATTCAGGTGTTCATAATTATAGATTATATGAGACTGAAACTGACTCAATCAGTTTTTCACTGGACTTAATAGTAATTTTAATGGTATTGCCTTTTGAATCATTAGCAGTTCTTAAAGCTGTTCTCCCTGTGTTTAATAACTCTATAAGAGAACCGAGTGGTTGAACAGCAGACAGCTGACCGCAGGCTTCACTGGAGCTGAAGGGTCAGCACAGTGTGTGCAGTGTCATGGTGAGTGCAGTGTCATGGTGTGTGCAGTGTCATGGTGTGTGCAGTGTCATGGTGAGTGCAGTGTCATGGTGAGTGCAGTGTCATGGTGAGTGCAGTGTCATGGTGTGTGCAGTGTCATGGTGTGTGCAGTGTCATGGTGAGTGCAGTGTCATGGTGTGTGCAGTGTCATGGTGAGTGCAGTGTCATGGTGTGTGCAGTGTCATGGTGAGTGCAGTGTCATGGTGAGTGCAGTGTCATGGTGAGTGCAGTGTCATGGTGTGTGCAGTGTCATGGTGTGTGCAGTGTCATGGTGTGTGCAGTGTCATGGTGAGTGCAGTGTCATGGTGTGTGCAGTGTCATGGTGTGTGCAGTGTCATGGTGAGTGCAGTGTCATGGTGAGTGCAGTGTCATGGTGTGTGCAGTGTCATGGTGTGTGCAGTGTCATGGTGTGTGCAGTGTCATGGTGAGTGCAGTGTCATGGTGAGTGCAGTGTCATGGTGTGTGCAGTGTCATGGTGTGTGCAGTGTCATGGTGAGTGCAGTGTCATGGTGTGTGCAGTGTCATGGTGAGTGCAGTGTCATGGTGTGTGCAGTGTCATGGTGAGTGCAGTGTCATGGTGTGTGCAATGTCATGGTGAGTGCAGTGTCATGGTGAGTGCAGTGTCATGGTGAGTGCAGTGTCATGGTGTGTGCAGTGTCATGGTGTGTGCAGTGTCATGGTGAGTGCAGTGTCATGGTGAGTGCAGTGTCATGGTGTGTGCAGTGTCATGGTGAGTGCAGTGTCATGGTGAGTGCAGTGTCATGGTGAGTGCAGTGTCATGGTGTGTGCAGTGTCATGGTGTGTGCAGTGTCATGGTGAGTGCAGTGTCATGGTGAGTGCAGTGTCATGGTGAGGTCGAGCCAGGGTCAGTGTGAAGTGAAAGGAGTTGAGTAGTCCGAGCTTGTCTGAGAGAAAACTAACTCTATGTGCTGCATTATTTGGAGCAGATGCATTGGCATGCTGCCCTAGACTGAAGTTTTCGGACATCAGATAGGACAAGAAGATGACCTAATGGACACACACACACACACACACACACACACACACACACACACACACACACACACACACACACACACGCACACACACACACACACACACACACACGCACACACACACACACACACACACACTCACACACACACACACACACGCACAGGCAATGTCGTAAGGCTTGGGGAATTCCACCTCACTACAAACTCCCCAAAGGACTTGTCATGCCAATATACCCAAATAAATGCTGAGTGTGAGTCTGGTGTGTGCGTGTGTATGTGTGTGTATGTGTGTGTGTGTGAGTCTGGTGTGTGTGTCTGGACATTTCCTTTGCTAACTGATTGTGTTACAATGCAGACATTTCCTATCATGCAGGAGACAAGACAAGAGAGCCTGTGGCTCCATCTGTCACCCCCACCCCCTCACCTTCCTGACCTGTGTGGGTGTCGGCCGGTTCACTCGCCTTGAGGCTCCTGCTAGTGAAAGCACAATAAACTAGCACGAGTACCAAGCACACCCTGCTCCTAACTGCTGTCTCCTGCCTCTGTGCATCAGATGCTAATGACAGGTTTGAATGTGCCCTTGATAAAGGTCTCATGATTTTTTTGAACTTGTTGGCAACTCGCTCTGCGTTCA
>NW_027506921.1:459767-474767 GCF_052324685.1 Brachyhypopomus gauderio | reverse complement strand
GAAATTCAGATGTTTGTAGCACATCTTGGGGAGCACATCCATATCCATAATCCTCAGAATTTCTGGAACATTCCGTCCCTCGTCAGCTAAGCTAACTGTAAAGTGCGTAAGGTGTGAGCGGTTTATAGAAGCCCCTGCACCTGCCTTTGCTGCCATCACTGTATCCCCAAATGCGTTCTCTGCTGCGTTCCTTGAAGGCCTGGTGACAAGGCCTGGCCCCCCCCCCCCCAAAAGCCCCCCCGGTCCGCGCCCACTCTGACCTCACTGCAGATGAATGTGGTGAAAACCACGCCTAATAAAGTCCATGTGCTGGGATATAGTTCTCCCTGGTGGATTTTTTCATTATCATGAAAACATATTAACACAAACAAAACAAAACTTTTTTTTTTAAGTACAGCACTGATGCAGTGTGCTGATCCAAAGCTAAGCTCTGCCATGCCTACGTTGAGTCACTCTCTGCAAAGATATTTTGGCTTCCCTGTTTTTGACCCCTTTATAAAATTTTGTAGAAAGTGTCTGGGGATGTTGGGACTTGGCTGTGGTTTTTGAGGTCTGGTGAATAGTGACAGGTTTTAGATTGTCTAGCATAAAGTATGTGTACCAACTCATCTCCAAGGACAATTTCAATGTAGATATTAGTATGAAGCTTTGTTGATAAACTGAAATTTGTCTCTCAATCAAATATTAAGCAGTTCACAAATATAAAGTATGAAAGTGATGACGTCAATATTTTGCAAGCCCAACTGCACTTAATCAGAAACGCACCAATGTTTTTCATGTTGCTGAAATACGTTGACACGTGATGTTGCAGCACGATGTAAAAACAGCCAGAAGAGTGCATTTGCAGTGGAATATGTATTTCCAGAACATAATAACACACATTTTTTAGTCTGTAGCAACTGACACACAATCTATGCAGAAAAGCTTAATATAAACTGACAGGTGTAAAACACCTGCTTATGATTGTAATGCAGGAGGGCGAGGCAGGATGCAGAGAGCGGAGGGCGGTTTCACAGACATTATTTATTAACAGCGCTAATAGCACACAAAACACTTAGACAAGTTACACAAAACACAGCGACTAGGCTGCCACAAAGGTGAGTGACGAGCTCAACAGACACATTCAATACACTCACATTAACAAGACACATTCACTGGCTAGTGTTTAAGTTCACCTGTTCAACTGCTCGTTAATGCAAATATTTAATCAGTCAATCACATGACAGAAGTATTTAGGCTCTGAAAAAGAGAAAATATCCAGTGAGTATCATTTCTCTAGGTGAAAATTCCTTGTTGTCACAGATCAGAAAAGAATGACCACACTGGTTCAAATTGTTAGAAAATCAGCAGTAAGTCAAATAATCACAATTAACCCCAAAACATGACTAGGGTGGTTAGGGAACTGGTCTTGTGACCGAAGGGTCCCGGGTTCGATTCCCAGACCTGAGGCTATGACTGAGGTGCCCCTGAGCAAGGCCCTTAACCCTCAATTGCTCACTTGTATAAAAAATGAGATAAAAATGTAAGTCGCTCTGGATAAGGGCGTAAATGTAAATGAAAAACTGAGTTATACAGAGGAGCATCTCTGAATACACAACAAATCGAATCTTGAAGTAGATGGTCTTCAGCACCCGAAGATCATACCAGGTACTCCTGTCAGCAATGAACAGAGCTGAGGCTACAATTCACACGGCCTCACCAAAATTGGGAGATAAAACATGTGAAAAAACATTGCCGACATGGTCTGAGTCTTGGTTTCTGCTGAGACAGTTTGATGCTAGGGTCAGAATTTGGCAGCATGTTTCCATGGGAAAATATGGATCCATCCTGCCTTGCATCTATAGTTCAGACTGCTGGTGGTGGTGAAATGGTGTGAAGAATCATTTTGGGGCACAATTTGGGCCCCTTAATACCATCTGAGCAAAATCTCTGAAGATTGGACCAAAATCTCTTTAAAATGTTTCTAACACTTTGTTGAATGCCTTGAAGAATTAAGGCATTTCTGAAATCAAAACGGAGTCCAACCCGATACTAGCAAAAAGTGTCCGGTGAGTGTGTATACATGAATATAAATAATGCTTCACATAAATATGACGTGTTTCACTAATGATGAAGAACCTCTGTCCAAAAGCTCCTGTATCTATGGAAACCTACAGTAACTTTACTACCTCTAGAGTACACTGCACTTACTTCCTGGAATCTTTTTCAGATCATCCGCTTTAATTATTTTTTTGGCTTCTTATCTCCACCCTAGGGTCTCTTATTTATCTCAGTGCCATCTTTCACAGCGAGACGCTCATTGACCTTAGACCCAGAGGAAGGATTATTTTACCTTAAGGGTCTATTGGAGGTTCTCTTTGTGATTCCCATCTCATTATGTGAAAAATACAATTATATTTATCCTTAGAGGCCACAAATAACATGGCAGCAGCACCTGGCTGTGGGTCTGCTGGGAATGCAGACTCAGATGTGTTTCTGTAGCTTTATCCGTGTCAGGGGACAGGGTGGGTGAATACTGGATACCTCAGGATTGTCTGGAGATGAGGAGTGTGTGTCCAGTTATCCACGGGGTGGGGTGATCAATGGATCTGCTCTATACTTTCGTCAAATCTGCATGACTGGACCAAAAACATGAATTTGAGAATAATAGTTGAGTATCCCCTTACACCCAAATGGAACCTTAGATGAATTTAATTTTCCTGGTGGAACCTTCTATCATTAAAATATGAAAGAGCATAATAATATAAAAGCTTATTATTAAGCCTCCTAGCCATTTTGGAAAGGGTATCAACTTACAGACTCCTACAAACAAGATTATGTGAATGTGCTTTTTTAACAGTTTATGGGCCAAACAATATTTATATTGGAATTACTATTTTAAAGCTATGGTTAATGTTAGTGGTTTTTTTTTTACATTCAGTTAAAGTTGCACAGCCCTGAAATTGCTTTACTATATATGTAATCTCAATGCTCTGAATTTGGCATCATACTTTTCTGTAACGAACCAACCAGGCAGACAAGGATCCAAATGTGGAATAAGGTTGTTTTTATTTGATACGTGAATACAGAGTACTCGAGTGGACGAATAACTCCGCTGAGCGTGTGTGGTGTATGGGTGCTGTAGTCGAGGTCAGGATGGTCCAGGGTCAGGCCGGGTAGACAGAGGGTAGTAGGTACACGAGGGCTAGGCTGAGAACGAGGTTTGGAACGAGAGCAGAGGTCAGTACACGGGAGATCAATCACAGGGACGGAACGCTTGGTACGTGGCATGCCAACAATACTTCGCAACCTGGACGTGAGAGGGGGAAGCTTAAGTAATCTTGAAATTGGCGAGATAATGAGCAACAGGTGTACAGAATATTCCGGGAGGTCACGTGCTGTTCCTGACATTTTTCATTACAAATCATTACAATTATTCACAAAAAATATAAGGCTCCACAATACAAACAGAAAACAACTCCATATTAGATTTGGAGGAAGAAATTCTAAATGAAAGATGCAGTAGATTCTGTAAAAATTCTTCCAAATGCAAGATGTCAATGGATCCTTTCTTGCTCAGATGTGTAACAGGAGATGTGAACTGGAGGCCTTGTAAACGCTGGCCTTCGAAGCACTGAAGACTTTATAAGAACCTTTAAGGGCATCTGAGCTCAGCAGTTCTACAGTCTGTGGCTGAATGTAAAAATTTAACCACAAACTCTACAGCTATGCCTCTCCTTTTCATTTTCTTTTTTCTTTTTTTCTATCTTTCTCTCTCTCTATCTCTCTCCCTCCCACCTAGTTTCTGATGCTCTTGGCGTGGAGCTGCATGGCCTTGCCCAGTTCTTTGAGGAGCTCTAATAATCCGGCTTTAAGTGCACCCAGATGCAATCCGCTCTCCTTTGAAACCTCGCTGATGTAATCTCTCCTTCCCTGTGGTGCCACCACGTATCACATGACCTCTGGGCAGGTCAGGTAGGATGTGGCATCTACAGGGCACGCCCCCCCGTCTCCTTCCCACCATGTGAGAGTGAGCGGGCTGCTCGTGCCCATGGAGTGCCCCACCGCCCTGTTTGGGGTGATTTGTATGGGCTGCAGCAGTGGCCCTTCTTTAACACGGCTGGTGGGAAAGGCCCGTGGTGCTTTGTGTGGAGGGGCGGTAGTGGTGAATGTGATGGAGCAGCCTCGGTCAGAGGCGGAGGACCTCTGCAGCCGGGCTCCGCCCCCGAGCCCCCCCCCCCCCCCCCGGTGGAGGGCAGACCCAAGAGCAGTGGAGGAAGAAATGGGAAATTGACTGGAAGAGGAATAGTTGTTTACGAAGGCTGAGTGGGTGGAACCCAGAAGGAGGAAAGGAGGCTTAAGGGACAGGTTTAGAAAGAGGGGAGGAGAAGAAAGGAACAAAAGAAGAGGAGAGTGTCCATGTGATTGCTGTTGTATATAGCCTGAAAGAAGAATGAATATTCATGAGTTTGGCTCTCATTGGCTTTGATGGTATGGCGAAGAGCTCTCAACTTCTCTATAGGATCTTTCAGGATGAGTCTGTGTGTATGGGTGTGTGTGTGTGTGTGTGTGTGTGTGTGTGTGTGTGTGTGTGTGTGTATGGGCGTGCGTGTGTGTGTGTGTGTTGTGTGTGTGTGTGTGTGTGTGTGTGTGTGTATGGGCGTGTGTGTGTGTGTGTGTGTGTGTGTGTGTGTGTGTGTGTGTGTGTGTGTGTGTGTGTGTATGGGCGTGTGTGTGTGTGTGTGTGTGTGCGCGCGCGCGTGTGTGTGTGTGTGTGTATGTGTGTGTGTGTGTGTATAGGCGTGTGTGTGTATGTAGCAGCAACTCCAGAACAGGCTTGCACACTATCATTGATAATTAATCTTCTTAAAGTGAGGGAAAACTTTGAGATTAGCTGAAAATATATCAAGATATATCAATATATATCAAGTGACATATTTGTTTTTCTGTGTGTGTGTGTGTGTGTGTGTGTGTGCGTATTGCAGAGCTGCAGACCACTCAGTCATTTGAGTTCTACACTCTGTCGGAGAAGGCTATGGACTATCGGATCCTCTATGTGGATGAAGATCAGGACCGCATGTACGTGGGCTGCAAAGACCATGTGCTCTCGATGGACATCAACAACATCACCCAGAGCACCCAGAAGGTCAGACACACACTCACTAGTGTGCTATCTATCTATCTATCTATCTATCTATCTATCTATCTATCTATCTATCTATCTATCTATCTATCTGTCTGTCTGTCTGTCTGTCTGTCTGTCTGTCTGTCTGTCTGTCTGTCTGTCTGTCTGTCTGTCTGTTTTTGTTACAGCTATGTCCTATCATTATGAATCTAATTGGTTTGATGTATTTGGTTGTATCAATTTCCTCTACATTCTCTACCACAGTAAAGTTAACGTAAACAGACTCTATAAAAACCAACCAGTGGTTCTTCTCTCTGCCATGAAGCTGGCAAATTAATCATTAGTCTCCTGGTATTTTAAAACAGTGACATCATGTGATCAGTGGTAATTGTCAGGTAAGGTGTGTGGGGAGGGAGGGGGGGAGAGACAGAAATGTGTTTACCTTCCCTGGGGATAGGAGATATGTCTATTAGCATAATTACACGATTCATACCTAGATACTCTCACAAGAACTCTTCATTTAAACATTGCGTTAAAGCAACTATATTAGGTGCAGTCAGCAGGTAAATGCTGTTAAACCCTTGAGGTTAGCTCTTAAAGGTAACTAATGGGGTTCTGGATTCAACCATCTAAACATACAAACAACATACAAACAAACAATTCAAAAAATATCTTCTTATGCTCTCAAATGTTTGTATGGTTCTTTTCAGTGTGATCTGAAAGCAAAACAAAAAGCAACATTATTTAACATAATTAAAGTAAAAGAGCTTAAGAATTCTAGACTGTGACAAATTATTGCAGGTGAAATTGCAGGTGTTGCACGTTAGACTTGAAGATTCAAGAAAATCAGAATTTTTCCTGTGCAAGAAAAGTGCTTCTACATGCATATATTTTCATAAATATCAGGCCTATTTGGTATATTTTTGGTTATATTTATTATGAGCTGTGATTATGAGATGTGATTAATTATAAATTCTGTTTGTTACTGTCTACTATGCACCATGAGTCACTGTGAGACAGAGAATAAATGTATTGTATGTGCAAAGGCCAATAAAGCCTGATTTTCATTCTGTTATGTATTATATTTTATTTTTCATAATGCTCTCAAATATACTGTCTGACGTACATTTTTAAAACCTCTCACAGATACACTGGCCAGCATCAACCAGTAAGATTGAGGAATGTCAGATGGCCGGAAAAGACCCCACAGTAAGTACCAGTCATTATTTTTTACTTCTGGTGTGTCATACAAAAGATGCCTGTGTCTTCTCTTTCCTTGGTTACAGTACCGGAATGTGAACATGTCTGTGGATGAGAGGAGTTCCTGTTTCTCCATATTAGAGCTTCACAATGTTTTAATGCTACCCTCAACAATATGTATGTATGTCCCATGCTTAGGCGTATGTCTGAGAGAAATATTCTTAAAAATAAAATTAGTTGTCCATATCTTGTCCTGTGTGAGTCTGTGTGTGTGTGTGTGTGTGTGTGTGTGTGTGTGTGTGTGTGTGTGTGTGTGTGTGTGTGTGTGTGTTGGGTACTGGATGTGCATCTGTATGTGTTTACAAACTTGTATGTGTTCCCCTTTGTGTGTGTAGGAGGCAGGCATGCGTACGAGTGTGTGTGTGTGTGTGTGTGTGTGTGTGTGTCTGTGGTGAAAGGCAGGGCCGGAGTGAGCCCCTTTTTCAGCCCGGGAGTTTCATGCCCAAATCCGGCCCAAAAATAATTTTTCGCTCCCAATCGGCCCAAACTAGAGATTGACATGAGCCGGCCCATCGGGAATCCTCCCGAATCTCCCGATTAGCCACACCGGCTCTGGTGAAAGGGGTTGTTTTCTGGAGCTGTTTACATAAAGTGTGTGCACGACGGGAAGCCACGCCCCCCTCTGTCATTAATTATGCGTGTGAGATCAAGCTGATGCATAGATGATGAATAAATGCTCCCTGAAAAATATACATGAGTGCTCTCAGCACCAGACACTCCCACCCACCAGCACACACACACTGCCACTTCTGACTGATGCTTCCCCCTCTAATCGCTCTGATAGGAATTTTAATGATGTTATCTACAGATGTCTAATGCATCATCACTCCTAACATAACACTAAAGGAGTTACATCTTAAGAGCCAGAACCCCAATCCAAGATGAGTGCTCGCTAAGAACTTTAAAAAGTCTTTCAGTGGTAAAAGGCCACAGACATGATTATTTAGTTCTTGACTAGACCTCAATCACGTCAAGGAAGCACTGAACTGAAGACAGAGAGGGCAATATGTAGACCACACGTAGACCGTATGTAGACCACATGTAGACCGTATGTAGACCACATGTAGTCCGTATGTAGACCACATCATAAATATTGGTGTAGAATGGTGATACGTTAAAGGATTCAAGAACACAGCAAATTTCTGTAACAAAACACTAATCTTGAAGTAATAATTAGTTACCTCCCACCAGGTATTGTTTGCCAGGTCTGAGGTCCACAAACAACGCAATGCTCTGCTATAGCGTATTGTAGTGTTCCTGGACATATGGACTGGTGGGATAGCTCTCCTGCTGTATAGCTCTGCTTGGATTAATAAAAGAGTGTCACTAGGGGACCAGAGTGGTAATATATGGCTCCAGGAGAGGCCTGGTGGGGTGTGGAGTTGTGTGTGTGATTAGTTCAGTGCTGGGGTTTTACAGTAGGTGAGGGGAGCGGGGGCAGCTTTGGGATTTGGAGCTGTGTGTGTGATTAGTTCAGCTCTGGGTTTTACAGTTGGAGTGTGGGGGGAGACAAGACGCGTGCTGCTTCAGGGGAGTGTAAATCACCCACAACAGGTTCCAGCAAATATTTGTGTGAGATGCACTTGCAAAGAACGACCTGCTGCTCCTGTCTCGTTCTGTTTGCTTTTCTCCCCCTCGGTCTTTCACTCTCTCTCTCTCTCTCTCTCTCTCTCTCTCTCTCTCTCTCTCTCTCTCTCTCTCTCTCTCTCTCTCTCTCTCTCTCTCACACACACACACACACACACACACACACACACACACACACACACACACACACACACACACACACACACCATCATGCCAATTTAGTTTCACTGTCATATCAATATCCTATTTTGGTCAGTTATTACTCACTTTATATTTTACATTTTGGTAAGCAAACACTCTGTGTGTCTCTCAGGTGTCAGGTTTTGTAACCTGTAAAGCAGAGACTCTCTCTGGTTTTGTAACATTTAAAGCAGAGACTCTCCCTGGTTTTGTAACCTGTAAAACAGAGACTCTCCCTGTTTTGTAACCTGTAAAACAGAGTCTCTCTCTGGTTTTGTAACCTGTAAAACAGAGACTCCCCCTGGTTTTGTAACCTGTAAAACAGAGTCTCTCCCTGGTTTTGTAACCTGTAAAACAGAGACTCTCTCTGGTTTTGTAACCTGTAAAACAGAGTCTCTCTCTGGTTTTGTAACCTGTAAAACAGAGTCTCGCCCTGGTTTTGTAACCTGTAAAACAGAGACTCTCTCTGGTTTTGTAACCTGTAAAACAGAGACTCTCTCTGGTTTTGTAACCTGTAAAACAGAGTCTCTCCCTGGTTTTGTAACCTGTAAAGCAGAGACTCTCTCTGGTTTTGTAACTGTAAAACAGAGACTCTCTCTGGTTTTGTAACCTGTAAAACAGAGACTCTCTCTGGTTTTGTAACTGTAAAACAGAGTCTCGCCCTGGTTTTGTAACCTGTAAAACAGAGACTCTCTCTGGTTTTGTAACCTGTAAAACAGAGACTCTCTCTGGTTTTGTAACCTGTAAAGCAGAGACTCTCTCTGGTTTTGTAACTGTAAAACAGAGACTCTCTCTGGTCCTCCTTCCCCTCTGCATGTTTGTTCAGTTCTTCCACACCCAGTCACCCTTTACACAGGCCCTGGTGTGGAACCATGGAGAATATGTGTCTACAGCTGGCATTCAGCGTACACTGCAGCTTTTCCTGGAGCTCCAAATGCTCCAGACGTGCCTCCAGAGTGCTGCTTCACCTCACGCGTTATCCAGACATGCCTCCAGAGTGCTGCTTCACCTCACGCGTTATCCAGACGTGCCTCCAGAGTGCTGCTTCACCTCACGCGTTATCCAGACATGCCTCCAGAGTGCTGCTTCACCTCACGCGTTATCCAGACGTGCCTCCAGAGTGCTGCTTCACCTCACGTGTTATCCAGACGTGCCTCCAGAGTGCTGCTTCACCTCACGCGTTATTCAAACGTGCCTCCAGAGTGCTGCTTCACCTCACGCGTTATCCAGACGTGCCTCCAGAGTGCTGCTTCACCTCACGCGTTATCCAGACGTGCCTCCAGAGTGCTGCTTCACCTCACGCGTTATTCAAACGTGCCTCCAGAGTGCTGCTTCACCTCACGCGTTATCCAGACGTGCCTCCAGAGTGCTGCTTTACCTCACGCGTTATTCAAACGTGTCTCCAGAGTGCTGCTTCACCTCACGCGTTATTCAAACGTGTCTCCAGAGTGCTGCTTCACCTCACGCGTTATTCAGACGTGCCTCCAGAGTGCTGCTTCACCTCACGCGTTATCCAGACGTGCCTCCAGAGTGCTGCTTCACCTCACGCGTTATCCAGACGTGCCTCCAGAGTGCTGCTTCACCTCACGCGTTATCCAGACGTGCCTCCAGAGTGCTGCTTCACCTCACGCGTTATCCAGACATGCCTCCAGAGTGCTGCTTCACCTCACGCGTTATCCAGACGTGCCTCCAGAGTGCTGCTTCACCTCACGCGTTATCCAGACATGCCTCCAGAGTGCTGCTTCACCTCACGCGTTATCCAGACGTGACTCCAGAGTGCTGCTTCACCTCACGCGTTATCCAGACGTGCCTCCAGAGTGCTGCTTCACCTCACGCGCTATCCAGACGTGCCTCCAGAGTGCTGCTTCACCTCACGCGTTATCCAGACGTGCCTCCAGAGTGCTGCTTCACCTCACGCGTTATCCAAACGTGCCTCCAGAGTGCTGCTTCACCTCACGCGTTATCCAGACGTGCCTCCAGAGTGCTGCTTCACCTCACACTCTATCCAGACGTGCCTCCAGAGTGCTGCTTCACCTCACACTCTATCCAGACGTGCCTCCAGAGTGCTGCTTCACCTCACGCGTTATCCAGACGTGCCTCCAGAGTGCTGCTTCACCTCACGCGTTATCCAGACGTGCCTCCAGAGTGCTGCTTCACCTCACGCGTTATCCAGACGTGCCTCCAGAGTGCTGCTTCACCTCACGCGTTATCCAAACGTGCCTCCAGAGTGCTGCTTCACCTCACGAGTTATCCAGACGTGCCTCCAGAGTGCTGCTTCACCTCACGCGCTATCCAGACGTGCCTCCAGAGTGCTGCTTCACTTCACATGCAGTCAAACACCGTTTTTCACCTCCTACAGTGCGAGCAGATAATTAAATCATATCATAAATGCACATAAAGCTGGGAGAAGACACAGCTTTGACAGATTGTTGGCAAACGGTAGTGACGGGCAGAAATAAAGGGGTCAGGAGAGAGAGAAGGGTGTTCCATGATGATGATGGTTTTCTGGAATTGCATGTATGCGAGTGCTTTTGTTTTTTTGCATGTGATTGTGTGTAAAAGACTCCAACAGCTGCGGCTTCACCAAAGCCAGCCAAATTCCTGACTGGTCCCCACCCTTCTCTCTCTCTCTCTCTCTCTCTCTCTCTCTCTCTCTCTCTCTCTCTCTCTCTCTCTCTCTCTCTCTCTCTCTCTCTTCCTCTTCCTCTCTCTATCTATCTCTCTATCCCCTCTTTGTCACTTTCTCTTCTGCTGTTTAAATCTGGGTATAGAATTTAAATTTTTCTCTTGTTAATGACTGAAAAAGCCCATTTTTATTAATATTAATATCTCCAATCTTATAAGACTCTTTACTGACTAGGGTTGTACAATATGGACAAGGAAATCATATCTCGATATTTATGCTAAATATCTTGATAATGAAAATTACTTCTTTTTGTTTAACGTAAATTTGACTTGAAATTGAAAGTGATTAAAAGAGGTCAAATATAGCACAATTTTTCCAACAATATATAGGAAACATTCAATTGCTATTTTAATTTATATTTTAAGCACAGTGACATTACATGTATCCATTCAGTTTACTGGCCAACTAGCTACAAAAGACTGTGGCATGGTTGATGTCTTCATCACCTTTCACTGTGTTCTATACAAAATGTGTACAATATTAAACTACAAATAAGTTCATGTAACCAAATGTTACAAACAGATAAATGCATTTTTCTTGCAGCAAATATGCAAAAACAGTCTGCTTATTTCTAGTACTCGTTTAGTAATAGATTTGTAGTATATAGAAATGAGTAGTACAATTTGTTTATGAACAGTGTTTGGGAAGGAAGTTCTTCTCACTTATTTACTCTCAGATTTATTAATTATATACTGTTACTCTTAACAGTTTCATTGGTTATCCATTCTGGTAAAAGTGTATATTCTGGGCTCAAGTCATTGACTACCTAGCTAGCATGTCAACCTTGTGTATCACCAGCAAATAACTACTGTACTGCTCCAAGCTCCAAGCTTGATTTTTAAACTGTGGTGTAGTGGTGAACTCCCCATATTAGTGTCATAGAAATGTACAAAATCCAACTTCAGTGCTCTCTTATGTGGGATGGCATCTTGTTTCTCCGGAACCTGATGATATATCTGTCTCTCTTTGTCTCTCTAGGTCTCCTTCCTTCACAGTGTTATACATGTATAAACCATTTCTGGCCTCAGGCCATTTTAAACACTACACATTTGTAACATCACCTACTGTCAGAAAGACAGCCGCCCCAAATCCTAGACAGATTCTAGCATCATTTGACACATTAATTAATTATATATGTGGATCTCTGCTCTGGAGACTCTAGCACCTACTTGGTGTTTCTCATAAAGTAGCTGCTCAGAGATTACACGCATTCACACACACACACACACACACACACACACACACACACACACACACACACACACACACACACACACACACACACACACACACACACACACACACACACACACACTTTCACTAGGATACGCCCTGCAAAAAATGTATCCATGTTTATATGACATATAGCGGAATGCTGCTTTATCCATATGCTTAATTTGATTTTGTCTTAATAGATCTCTCTTTCTCTTTCTCTTTCTCTCTCTCTCTCTAGCATGGCTGTGGAAACTTCCTGCGAGTCATTCAGCCCTATAACAGGACTCATCTGTTCATCTGTGGTAGCGGCGCTTACAGCCCCGTGTGTGCGTATGTTAACCGTGGCCGCCGGCCCGAGGTAATGTGTAAAAAGCCCACAGCCTTTTACATCCTGTCATTTGGTCTTTTATTGGTTCTGATGACGCCTTCAAACACCGGACCTTGCAGACTTGTTCTGAGGAAAGCTGTTTATGTGACAGGCTTACTGTGAAAAAAACACATCTGATTTAAAATGGGCACAGCTTTCTTAAATACAGACTTCAGCACCAAGGCTACGAAGTAAGCCTGTTTTAATGCATCCAGCAGCAGTAAGAGAAGAGAAGAGAAGAGAAGAAAAGAGAAGAGAAAAGAAGAGAAAAGATGAGAAGAGAAAAGAAGAGAAGAGAAGGTTCCGGAGCATTCGGAAGCTCTATGGAAGCTGGCAGTTCTTTCCAACCAGCTGCTGGTTCTCTATCACTCTGCTTTGTTTGAAAGGAACACCAGTCTGTTTTACCTCCCTCTATCTGCCCCCCATCTCTCTCTTTGCCTCCATAGTTCTCTCCATGTACATGATTTTAGGGGGAATCACCAAATACTTGACACATCATAACATCAGGGTCACCTCAGAGACGTGGTGATTGTGTGGTTTGCTGTACTTCAGAGTAAACCCTCTGTACTTGCAACACATGTCTGTGTGTGTGTGTGCCTGTGTGTGTGTGTGGGTATTTGTCACTCATGAAGTTGCTTCAATGCCAAAACAAGCCCAAAAGGGATTTGGTGGTTTGGCAGAAGACAGACCTCACAGGACCATGGTGGCTCTCCACGTCTGTTCCTATCATAACAGGCCACCGCCGCCCAACACCACGCACAAGCACGGCGACCTAGTGGCCGCTACATAAACCCCAAAGCCCCAACAGTGTGTCTGACCACTCAGCAGGCCGGCGGGCAGCCAACGTTCACACGCTGAAGCATTCTGGGAAGGAAACGGGTTCTCTTTCTCTGCCCTTTTTTGGAGTTGTTTGAAATGGTCCATGAACGGGTGAATGTCGAGCTCAGGCTTCTGTAAGGAAGGAAAGAAGGAGGGAAAACAGAACGGATAGGAGGAGAGTTTCCTCCACATCACCTCAGACCTCTGACTGCTCTCTAATCTCCACATTCTCAGAGGAGACGACTGAGACGACTCAGGCTACCATGGGATTTGTGGATGACCAGTTGATCACAACTAACCTGCAAAGGACAAAGAGCGAGTGACCACTATCAGGAGCAACCAATAAGGACCAACCAATAAGGGCCAACCAATCAGAGCCAAACACAAAGGGCCAACCAATAAGGGCCAACCCATAAGAGCAACCACAAAGTGCCAACCAATAAGGGCCAACCAATAAGGGCCAACCAATAGGAGCCAACCACAAAGGGCCAACCAATAAGGACCAACCAATAAGGGCCAACCACAAAGGGCCAACCAATAAGGACCAACCAATAAGGGCCAACCAATAAGAGCCAACCACAAAGGGCCAACCAATAAGAGCCAACCACAAAGTGCCAACCAATAAGGACCAACCAATAAGGGCCAACCAATAAGAGCCAACCACAAAGGGCCAACGAATAAGAGCCAACCACAAAGTGCCAACCAATAAGAGCCAACCACAAAGGGCCAACCAATATGTCATCAGCATCTGCATTAGGGGGGCTGTGGTCAGATTTATGTAAAACTACTTTTTGACAATACATATTGTAAAAATTATGGGGGCAAAATGTAGCCATATATATAAACTAAATAATGAATAACATTTGCAGATTCATTTTTATACAAGCAGGAGCCAAATGTGAAAAATATATATTTAAAATAATTTAAATCCCCCCCCCCCTCCCGTTTTTTTTTGTTGTTGTGATAATTTAAATGAAACAATCTTCATTTAATCAGTTTGGATAATGCATTATAAGTGTCAAAACAAAATCAAAAGCCAACCTTTTCTGTTTTCTTTTCCAATAGACTTAGAAATATTTTTAAATGTTTATAAAAATGTATTTTCTTTTTATATTTGTTCTGAATTACTTATTGTTGTATGCTACATTAAGCTGCAAAGCTAGTTTTAATTTCAGTTTTAATTTTGGCAGGATATTTGTACACCTGATGGGAAAAATGTTGGTTTGCATTTTAATTTAGTTTTAATTACAATTGGCACTGCAGATAGAGCTGTCTCAGTAAAACTGTGTGGCTGAGGTTGGGTCAAGCTGAAGGGGAGAACCTCTCTCTCTGAAGACTTTCTGCAAAGTGAATTGTAAGGTCGTCAGGTTCTAGCAGAATCCTGAAGGGCAGGTGCGGATGTGCAAGCTGGTATTAGAACCCACTGGGTGTGGTTGTTATTAAGATTAGTGTGGTTATATGATTAAAACCACTGGGTGTGGTTATTATTAAGATTAGTGTGGTTATGATTAGAACCACTGGATGTGGTTATTATTAGGATTAGAGTGGTTATATGATTAGAACCACTGGGTGTGGTTATTATTAGAATTAGTGTGGTTATATGATTAGAACCACTGGGTGTGGTTATTATTAGGATTAGAGTGGTTATATGATTAGAACCACTGGGTGTGGTTATTATTAGAATTAGTGTGGTTATATGATTAGAACCACTGGGTGTGGTTATTATTAGAATTAGTGTGGTTATGATTTGAATAAATGTGGTTATGATTAGATCCACTGCTC